>NC_135558.1:4110000-4410000 GCF_964340395.1 Glandiceps talaboti | reverse complement strand
TTTTTAAAAAAATTATTTAACTAACTATGGAACGAGAAAAACTGTAGTTCCGAGTGCAAGGTTAATTACTTTCAAGGAGTGAATCGTTTGAGTCAAGGGACGTTATCAGCTGTTACAACTTTTATAATCCTATTGCAGTTGACATTGCAAACAGATTTAGAGATTGTCAACAACCCGACTTGCCTATTGATGAACTCGGGTTATCCATAGTTTGGTTTTACCGAGGCGTTTCCGACATGTGAGTCGTGATACGCCATCCATTTCAGACTTAATTATTTAAAAAACATGATTAAAATTTTCATATATTATACAAATTTTCTACAAAATGAATTGTAAGTGTGAAACCAGTCAGAAATTTCATTCATTTGTATACACAATTCAATATTATTAATTAATTTTTGAAGCCAGTATTAGAACATAATATTTGTTTGTCCTCATGAATTATAAAATTTAATGCTTTTGGAAAATTTATTTCACGTCAACACAAGGCAATAAATTTCTAAACTTGTTTCAAATATTACATTAATAAGTTGTACTAGACACATAATTTCTTCTACTGAGCTGAGATGTTTTGGATGTCTTCTGCAGTCCCATCTTTCTGATATGATTATTTTGATAGTCTGCCAAACAAGGGGCCCCTGAAATCACTGTTTTGAGAGGCAAATACTCAGATAAGTGACCTGGATTATGGCTACTTTTAATCCATGATGCCTTGAGGTAGTCATAAATCAGGAGGGAGTATCATTTTCCCATCAAAGATATATTTATATTCTCTTAAGATTAATGTTATGACTATTTCAATGCAACATTTTATTTCTGTGCTTGCCAAACTGTAGGTAGGTGGGTGTATATACCCTCTGGCATATGTTACAAATATTAGCCATTAATTGTCAATTTCTAAAGAAAATATCTACTCACTGAGTAAAAAAATCTTTGGAAGTAATTTCTAAATTTTTGCTGATGTCCTGTCAACATATCATCAGGGGTGTACTACAATGGGCAGTTATCACGTTTCTCAGAAGAGACATGTAACATGAGCTGGGATCTCGATGCCAGCATACCGATTTATACTGGGTTTCTCCTGGTGGATACTTATGGTTTCCTTCAACATGCATCTATACAATTCATCCTCTTTGTCTAATTGACATTTTCATGTCACATCTGTGTTATCTCTTCAAAGACAAGTGGTATATAATAACAGCCCACTCTAGTACATTTCTGACAATACTGATGAGATGTTACCAAACATGGAATTTGCATCCCAATTTTTTTTTTTTTGACTCTGTGCATGAGAAGAATTTTCTTTTGAAACTATCCAGTCCTATAAACATTCACTCTCGCACTAATTATCAACTTTATGGTATTTAATAACTTATTAAAGTTTTGATGTTCATATCACTGGGCAAAATATAATGAAAAATGATGAAAGGTTATTGATACTACAAAACCAGGGATGTAAGATTACCAGTAACAGACTTTTGCTATTTATCAATATTTCGTTTTCTATGATAACAACTATGATCCATCAGTGAAAGGTTAGTGATCACTTATCCAAGCCTCCCATTGTTTTTACATGTAAAATAGAAATGTAGAAAATGACTCTGAAGTCATAAAAACCTTTTAACCTACATGAGGTACGTCACTCTTCCTATACAATGTCATTCTAGGAGATAGTATTCTGTATTAAAGTATGTTATCAAAAATAAATGCAAGATAATGAGAACATTACATCAATACAGTCAAGTTGTCTATAATGGTAAATGTTCTTATATTTAAGAACATCAGTCATGTAGCGTTTCTGTAACATATATTTATATAGACATTGTTGTCCGAATTATAGACTATAATAATAATAATAATAAAAATGGTGATGTATTAAAGACGTGTGTCTTATCTTAATACCAAGGGTAAGGTTTGTAATGGTATAGGCTTCCAGTAATAATCTTTATGCCCCAACTTTTAGAAGGCCCATAAGACATACTACTGAGGTCCGAAAAATCATATACCCCATGTAGTGGCACAGAAACATTAATTTATTTGAATCACATGATCACATAAATTGGCAGTGAAATATTATTTTATTCACAAAAAAGTAAAAATAGTGAATAAATTAACAAAGCCAAATCACTGAACAAATGGATAATTTTATCGATAAAATCCGCCACTTGCCATATTTGGGAAAAGTGTGCCAGGGCATGATATGGAAAATTATTGCCTGGAATCGATACTGGGTATATGAAAATTTGATATATCAAATCTATATGTAGACAAACTCTTTTCTAAGAAGCATTATGCAATCATGGTTAACGTTTTACAGATTATTATGTTAAATAGAGTGTTTGTTCTTACCTTAATACATATGTATATACAAGCTCCAAAAGTACACACAGTAGCATGATTTTGTACAACAAAGCTGGCAGGTAGTGATGTAAGAATAAGGTTCTTTCAAGGAGGAAAAACGGGAAATAGTTGATGGCCCATCCACCGAGTAGAATGACACCACACATTATGAATTGGTCCCAGTGTTCTGAAATACACAAATAACAATAATTAAATGTTATTCCCAAATATTTTTTCTTTGTTCAGCCAGGGAAAATATTAGTGACCTGAGGTGTCTTTGTAATTATGAGTCGAAAGACGAGTAGTGACAATCCTTTGGTCACAAGTATTTTCCAACTTAATGAAGAAAAATATTGGAGAATAACAAAATTATACCAGTGCCAGTAATAGCAAAGAAAAATCGGGGAAAGTAATGGTTCTGACATATTATTTTACAACATACATTTACTGTGGCTTGTTAACAGAATCTATGCTCACGCCATTACAAGATGCATAAGTTTTTATCATCGTTTATAGTCTGTTTTATCATACCCCTGCTTTATCAGGTTTAAGATCATGCTAACTACTAACTCAAACATTGAATATTTCATATGATGAACAGTCATCCGTAATCAATAGAGATGCTATGAGGTGAATAAACTACTTCTTTATCAATAAATTATAGATTATTCATCTTTTACAATATAATAATGTATATGTAAGTCAAATGACTTCCTCATCTCTCCCTGTTAGCCTGTCTCGCTCTCTGTGTGTGAAATAGACAGTGATTACATTCATTTGTTAGGTAAAAGCTATTCAGTATCAATATTGGAGAGAGAGAGAGAGAGAGAGAGAGAGAGAGAGAGAGAGAGAGAGAGCTGTCCAAATAGCCGTGAAATCATATTTATGATTTCAATCTGATTTGATAATCATGGCTCTTACTATTGTCATTTAATTGTAGAGATTTAGAAAAAAATTAATGTATACTTGAGGATACTAGGAAAGTCATCCAAAGATTTTTATGATTCATGTTGTCACTAAACTATAAGCCTTTGCCAATTCAACTAATTAGAACTCAGAAGCAAGTATTCGAGCAGGAAGGTTGTGAGAAAGGAAGTTCTCACAAGGATTATGGGAGAAAAATAAATTTCTCCTCAGTTTCTCACATAGTTCATACAAAGAGTAATTGTCAGTTTCTTGCCAGTTTTGGCAGAAGTGATTTCAGATATACAAAGTTAACATAATTACATTCACATTTTTTTGTGAATCAGAGAAATTTTCACCCAAACTTTTGAAATGAATAACATCCAAATCTAAAAGTCTACAATGAGTTTTTTACTCTGGATCTAAATGTTTGTGAATTATCAACATTGTAAATTGTCATCCATTATGTATGACTGCCCCAATACAGAAGTATGCACAAGGGAATTTAATGGTACACATAAATTCAAGATGCATACAGGCACAAATACCCGTATTGAGACTGTAACATTTTCTTTTACATCCCAAGATAGTGTTTATGCAATAGGGAATGTACATTAACGTTATGATTATGATTTAAACAGCTTCCATTACAAAAGAATCTTGGAAATTTAAATCACAATTTTTGATAAGATGTTATTTTCTTTTTATTTAATTGCCTGTGGCCAAAACAAGCTCCACTTGATGGAGCAAGTTCCCACGTGAAACAATAGAGATTTAACAGAGCTTATGGGAACAAGATGAAAACAAGAAATGGCTTCTCTTTGGCGTCTTTGTCTTATGGCAAAAGTGATTAAGCAATACGCGTCTGAGAAGAAACTTTTACATGGGCGAAGATGTTGAATAAAAGTGTGTAATGCCAGATTACATTTGCCAGTGCATACACTAAAGATAAAGTAACACCCCATGACCACTGAAATAAAAGTTTATGAATTCTTATCGAAATATCTCAATATACAAAAATAAAGTAACACCCCATGCCTGACTAAATTAAAACTGATAAACTCTTATCAAATTATTTCAATATACTAAGATATAGTAACATCCCATGCCTTTCTAAAATTGCACTGCATTATACCTTTTGTTATCTTTGAAATATACACCACCATTGACTGTTGCTATGGGCATGGTCTTGTTTCTAGGTATATTTACCTACATACATTTGTTTATTCTTTATTCATTTACCTACGCATCCCTGTTGTTATCTTTGTAATGTGCATCATCATTTCACTGTTGATAAGAGCATAGCCATGGTGGCTAGGGCCAGTTTTGTCAAAATGTTTTGAACAGTAACTGCAGAATAACACCTCCAGAAATATCCCCACAAAGTTTCAGCCCATTCATCAAGTTTTTGACCAAAATTGAGATTTTTAGACCTAATTTACATATCACTGGTAGGATGATCATGTTGTGAATACATCTTCATGTACACATCACCATAGGCATCCCCATAAAATTTCATCCCAATCTGCTTAGTAGTTTTGGAATTATAGATTTTTGACTAAAAGAACAAACTTTTTTAGACCTTATTTGCATATCACTGATGGTATCATCATGTCATGAACAATTCTTAATCTAAACACCCCTAAGGATGCTCCTACCAAATTCACCCCAATCCACACAGTAGTTTTGGAATTATATACTTTTGACCAAAAAGACACATTTTTAGACCTAATTTGCATATGACTGATGGAATCACCTCGTCATGAACAATTCAAAATCTACACATCCCAAGAATGTTCCAAACAAATTTCAGGCCAATCTGCCCTATAGTTTTGGAGTTTAAGTTTTTTTTACCCAAAATGCACATCATCAATGCAATCATTTTCATTTGAACAATTTCCCATCTACATGTTCACGCCCTAAGTAATGTCCCCACCAAATACCTAGGCAATCGGTCTGGCAGTTTTTGACATAAATCACACACACACACACACATTTCACCATGCCTATAGCACTACTGAACCTCAGTTTAGTTGTGGTAATAAAGTTACACCCCTTGCCTGACTAAATAAGATAAAGTTTATGATTTCTTATCAAAATATCTTGATACACTAAGATAAAGTAACACCCTCAATACCTCCTGGCATTCAATTACTGTTCTAATCAAGAAATCCTTCATCAAGACCAGTCTCCATGTGTTTTTAGCACCAATATTGGTTCTGAATTTGAAATTACCACTGAGAGCTGTACTGAATTCAAATTGAAAGTTAATATAAACCAATGAAAATTTTTATCATGCCTTCCTACTTGAAAAATCAGAGTAAAATAACATATACCAAGTCTGTGTTTGTAACTCAATACATTGCAAAAAGCTACAAAATATGAAAAGTTTGTTATTGTAAGCACAATAACAAACATTTTACACATTTGTAATCTTACCCCTGACAAAGCCAGCCACAGAGGTGATGATTATTTTTGTACTTAATTACCAAAGAATGACAAACTGTTAATATGTATTGTATATTATGTTACATCTCATCATATACAGTGTTCTCCATTGACATGGTAACAAGGGCCCAAACTCTCATAATTTCTGAGAAAATGAAAATCACACCAAACCATTTCATTTATGGAAACTGATACCACAACAACCAATACATTAAATTAAAATGGTCTCCTATTGACAGTATCAGAAGGTATTGCTAGTCACTTTAATAATTAATCTTGTTTGAAAAAGATCAACTCGAAGGAAGAATATAATATTGCATGTTTAACATTTAATGTTTCCACTCACTTGAGTGTTTAAAATGATAAATCATACATATTTTGTTAAATGTAGAATGAGTTTAAAATAACTTCCCACAAAAACTTCATTAGTAGATGTTTTAATGTACTCTATAACAGCTTTAAACTGTAATACCAATGGCAAGCTATATTATCCCTTTAATACAAGACAGATACCTAAGTTCACACAGACATAGACAAAATCATTATGAATTTAATATCTGGTGGAAGGTTTCCATGAAATCGGATACTTCATTATAAATTATATATGTATACACTGTGTATATCATGAAACATCAGAAGCTTATCAGTATTTCATGTCAATATTACTATAAAATATTGTTTGCTTTCCTAATAACACTAGAGATGATATGATATCATAACTCATAACTGCTTTACATCATACTCTTTAATGACTGTCACAGTGTTTTATTGTATATTTGAAATGAAAGTTTGGTTTACTGCCTTTAATAAACAGATCCAAATGATAGGTTGTTCAGTTATAAACAAAAGTGCAAGTAGTTTTATGAATAGACTACAAGGACAGACAGATGCATACGAGGAAGGACTAATGAATGTGAGGACAAACAGTAGCATATGAGGACAGACAGATAGATGCATGTGAGGACAGACAGATAGATGCATGTGAGGACAGACAGACAGATAGATGCATGTGAGGACAGACAGACAGATAGATGCATATGAGGACAGACAGACAGATAGATGCATGTGAGGACAGACAGACAGATAGATGCATATGAGGACAGACAGACAGATAGATGCATGTGAGGACAGACAGATAGATGCATATGAGGACAGACAGACAGATAGATGCATGTGAGGACAGACAGATAGATGCGGACAGACAGACAGATATAGATGCATATGAGGACAGACAAATGCATATGAGGATGGACAGATGCATGTGAGAATGAACAGATGCATCTGTCTGTACAGTGCCTCGTTTTATTGCTAACTTTTCACTGTGGAAAAAATGTCTTAAATCCAGTGGGAGACGTGTTATGTCATCGCATTTGAATCTCCCAAAAGAACATTAATTTAACTGTAGTTGCAAATCTCAGTATTTTCATGTTGAAAAGAAAACATCTCAGATCAGGATAAAAAAGCTGTAGTTAATACAAATGTGAAAAAAAAAATAGAATTGGGAAAGTCAATGAAGCAGCCACGTATGTACACAAAGAGATTATCAGAGATTATCAGAAGTAATGCTGAAATGTAATATACTTGTACATGCAGCCAGAGTTCTTCACAGTTTGGCTGTAATACACACACTGTAGTATCTTATGGATATAAACAAGAGCCTACAATTGCTATTACGTGACCTGTATGTAACCTGTCACAATATTGATTGATTGATTGATTGATTGAAACCAATTCAGCCATTAATGGATTTTCAAGCATGATATAAAATGCATAAAAAATACAATACCTACACAGAAAAGAGATAAAAACTAGAGTCGTAAAAATAGTAGAATAGTACCAATAAAAAATAAAACATGAAGTACAGATAGTCAAGATATAAAAACTGGAGCAGTGGCGGCTATTGACACTCTATCAAAGTTCTACTGTGTGCTAAAGGTATACAACTATGGTGTACAGTTGTATTGATGGAGTGCTGAGTTCCTGGTCATCAATTCTCTGGAACTTGCCTTTTGATCAAAGTTTATTAATTTGCTTACTTACTACCATGTCTCTCTTGAATGGTCTGCAATATGAGATACAGATTTATAAAAATGCGCATTATAATCATTTTGTATAAAGTTATTTAATATCTACACATGGTATTGTGAACTTGTATATTGTCAGCACTGATACATGCCAGGATTTTGATCTTTGATCAACACATGCACAACAGTACATAGGATGAGGTCAGGAGGGTTTCAAGATGAAACATATACACACGACTGTCAGTACATATGATGAAGTCAGGAAGGTTTCTAGATGGAACCCATATACACACAGTACATATGATCTTCTTCTTCTTTATTCCCAGAAATATATATACATATATTATAACAATTTTACAATATATGAAGTATTCAACATGGGAAAGGGAAACTAAAAATAGTTGTCTTTACAATCTGATGAAGTCAGGAAGGTTTCTAGATGGAATGCATACACACAGGAGGGTTTCAAGATGGAACCCATACACACAGGAAGGTTTCTAGATGGAATGCATATGCACAGTAAATATGATGAAGTCAGGAAGGTTTCTAGATAGAATTCATACACACAGGAGGGTTTCAAGATGGAACACATACACACAGGAGGGTATCAAGATGGAACGCATACACAGGAGGGTTTCAAGATGGAACGCATACACACAGGAGGGTTTCAAGATGTAATGCATACACACAGGAGGGTTTCAAGATTGAACACATACACACAGGAGGGTTTCAAGATGGAACGCATACACACTGTACATATGATGAAGTCAGGAGGGTTTCAAGATGGCGTGTATATACATGTCACATATGATGGAATGCACACGTAGAATGAAGTCAGGAATGTTTCTGAATCAGGAAACCTCTCAGATTGTCCTATTAAGTCAAAACAGTATCAGAACAGGATCAGGGTATGTTTGCACTCTCATTCTACATAACCTCAAACTGTCCTGAATCCTACCTGAAGTGAGATTTTTTTGTGCCATATAGACATGTCCAGGGCTAATGTATCCCACATTTGCATATTAAGGCACTGTGTACATTATTTGCATATTTGTATTGACAATTTATGCATACTGCAGGCATTGTATATCTTATGAGCATATTACTGATATTTCACACCTTATTTGCATATTACTCATGGTCATTTTGGCTTGTGTAATGTATCAACAAGCCACTAATAGTAACATCAAAGACACTGACTTGGAGGAAATCATCCATCTTAAAATTAGACTTTTAAATTTAACACACAACGTGCACAGAAAGTCAGACAGCCAGCCAGTCAGACAGGCTGGCAGGCAAATGCTTTTAATATACTATTTATAGATAAAATAGACGTCTAATTAACATGTACAGTGTCTAATTATTGGTATTTTAACAATTTTCTAGGCTGGTTGTCTGATCATTAAAAAACTCCAGTTACAGATATAGTGCAAAGCATCTGTGATAAGTACGAAATGGTTTGATTTTGATAATTGACCCTGAAGGTCAAGGTCAAAGGTAAATGTCTTAGAAGAGTTCTTGGAAAGTTTAAACCTGATAGTATGGCGATAGACACTTGAATGGAGTCTCTATGAATTTACGTTTGAGTTATGCGTTAATACATAACTGTTCATTACAAATACAGCTGCCATTCAGTAAAAAGTGGTATGAGCACTAAATATAAATCATGTGCATATTCCTCTTGTTCTGTACTACCTAAGGATGTGATTTAAACAAAAAAATAATAACATGCCTGTGATAGGCATGAAATGGACTTGATTTTGATAATTGATTCTGAAGGTCAAGATCAAGGTATATGTCTTAAAAGAAATCTTGCCCCTGATAATATGGGATAGACACATGAATAGTTTCTCCATGTATTAATGTTTTTGAGTTTAATATATATATACAATGTATGCAGTCAATATTAATTTTTAACCATACATATGGCTGCACATTTCATTCGCATATGTTGCGAAACAAATTGACATGCATATGTTCCAGATGATATATTTGTGCCAGGTTTGAATGAAATCGGACATTGCATGTCTGAATAATGATGTATTAGAGAGGGACAGACACACATACACATGGATGGAGCCTATTGTAATAGTTTCCCTCCCCTTGGGGACTTAAAATATGGAAGTTATACCCTGGTTGTTCTGTGTCAAGACAACACATGTCTACATCATTCGATGCTCAAAGTATGAGTGAAAAAATGTTACTATTAATTTTTGTGTGATTTTAATGAATTATGCCTGTGGAAGTATAATCCCCAGATGCATCACCATTAAATGTCAGCTTAAGAACAACTCTTAATCTAAAGTCCACTAAGAATGTTCCCATCATGTTTCAACCCAATCTGCTCAACAATTTTGGAATTAAAGATTTTTGACCAAAAAGACACATTGTTTTACCTAATTTGCATATCACTGATCAGATCATGTCATGAACAAGTCTTAATCTAAACACCTCTCAGAATGTTCAAACCAAATTTCAGATAGATCTGCTGAGCAGTTTTGGAGTTTAATTTTTTGACCAAAAATCACATTTTTTGACCAAAATCACACACCAGTGGTAAGATCATTTTGATTTGGAAAATTTCGCAACTAGACACCCAAGGTAATATACCCACCAAATATCATGGCAATCGGTCCAGTGGTTTTGTTTACACACACACACACACACAGTTACTTTGGCATGCCTATAGCACTACTGAACCTTATCAGTTCAGTTGTGCAAAAATTATGACCTTAGGGTTTTCTCCCTTCACACTACTCTTCTTTCCATTAGTAATGACGAGGCCCCTTAGATCACTCATATTTTATTAGGTTGAGTGTAGGTTGAGCGTAGGTTGAGTGAAGAAAAATATTGGGTTATCTAAAATTGTTTTTATCGAATGCTATGTTATTCTTCTTGTAGGTACAATTTACTACAATGTACATGTGTAATAAAACCACCAGGAGGAAGGAAACACTTCCTCTAATATTTGACAATTTTGCAGTTTCTTTTTATAACAGTATTCAATTATTTTTATCATGTTGTTGCTTTTTACACATACTCCTAAAGTTTGCAGTATCACTGAATCAGTGAATGTAAACAACTTTGATTCCCAGATAATAATCATTCAGATCTTATTCATCCTTACCAGTATTTCTAAGACACCTGTCAGGATGATATTTATGTTAGATTAGATTGATGACAGTTCCTTTATCTTGATTCACAAAAAACCAAAATTTTTTTACATTAAAACATACCTCTCATGTGGAATGTTTACTCTTTCAAAATTGAAGTTTTTATTTTTCTAAAAAATGTATATATTCTTCTATGCCAGCTTGTCTACTGGTCAGGATGAATGACTTTTCAACAGTTGTTCTACATGCGGTATGTACTGATCCTGTGAGTAGACAGAAGAAATTGGCTACCTTCACACTAAAACATGCCACGACACTTGCCAGGTACTTTTTGTGAAAATTCATCAAAGCAAACATTCATGAGGTTCCATTTCTGCATCCAAGATCCTGCTTTTCTTTAAATGGAATCATCTAATGGAACATTTTCACCATAAATCATTCACAGAAGGTAAACTGGTTTTGAAACCTTAATATCTGACTTAGTTCATAGTAATTTACAAACTTAAGCATCAAATAAGGCTAATTCATTTAACGTACTTGAAGTATTAAAAGTACAGTGACTATATTTAGGCACATCAAAAATCTTGTCAAATGGCAAGTTAGGACTTGGCAGGCACACTTTAATTTAGTGGACAGTACAATGGGATAGGTGATACTATCTGTAAAGAACTTATCCCATCGGCCTACTTTATTCAGTGCAACTGTTCTTGATACCTGTCAGAACATCTGAAAACAAAAATATTACACCTTGTATGTTGGCAGGACATCTTTTGTGCATATTCTGCTAAAATAAATCCAGAGCAATAAAGCATAGGACTACTGCACTTTGTTCCATATAGACACTGTCTTTTTATGTTCTACTTGCTACATGTACATATATATATTGTAGAAATAACTTGGTGATAAAGCTGCTACTCAAGATTTCATTACTGTTTTTAAACATAAACCCTATCAGTGCTTTTGTTAGCATGAACTCATGAGGTATCCTTGCCCTATGAAATATCCAGATTTCAAATGTGTGCAAGGAGAATACAAATTACAATCCAGTGCAATGAAATTTCACGCATGACATAGAATGATAATTGCAGTAATTGTCAAAAAAAAAAATTAAATTCAGTGTTGCAGCTTGAGGGTTTTTTGGGTCATTTGACACACATTTTTTGGACCTGACCCACAATTTTGGAGGTGATGGGTCATAGATGACCCACACTAACATTGTATGCAAATATGTTTAGCAAGAGTGCGCAACATGACCACGTCTATAGCAACAGCCAAATGATCGCGTATATTGCATAGATAACAACAGGGTTGGATAGGCAAAGGCATAATCATTCTCATCAGTAAATATCTAGGATGGATCAGCATGTCGGTAAATATTTTGCAGTTGTGCTACAATGCCATTGGTGCTTTTTTAAAAATAATAATGTCCCAAAAAAACTTATGATGACCCAGAGAAATGAAAGTCTTGGGACACTATGTCCCACTCTTTCCAAAGGCTGGCTGCAACACTGAAATTCATATTCAAATGAAAAATGTCTAAATTTTGGTTTGAGGATATCTGTGGATATATTATTAAATGGTACGTAATTAACTGTTTGAAGAGATGTAAAGAAGATGCAGGCATTTTCTCTACAAGGTATTAATATATAATGTGGCATATGGACATGATATTTAGGCAATTAAAATGAAGCTTAATTTGTTTTTATAAATTTTTAAAATGCAGTAAGTTCAAGTGATCATTTGACAGAAATATGAATTTTTCAAACACTAAGACATGAGAATTTTTTTCTGTCAAGTTTCTACAGCGAGATATAAATGCTGGCCCTAATTGGATGGCCTTTACCTTGTGAAATCCAGGTAAATCTTTGCAAACATCTGCAGATATTAACAGAAAGCAGGATATCAATTCTGTAAGCGATAGGTATCAAGAAAGATGAGCTATCTTTTTAATCAGCTAGCATTTCAAATCATTTTATCGCCTGAGTAATTGAAGAAAGCTCATTTTCAGATTTGCAATCACTTTGTCAGTCTGTAGAGTAAGATGTTGTATGGTGAGAAATCTCTCACATACAAGGTAGCAGTACACACAGTAGGCATACTGGATCTACACATGTATGTGTATATTACTTAGTATTGCTGTATATATACACCAATGGACTGACTTTGAATGGAAACCCAGAGGCGTGCAAATAATGAATATCAAACTGCAATGTTGTCATTGAAGATTAAAGATCAGTTTTATACTATAGTTCACAACACACAAGATATGTGATATACTCTGAAATCTTTTTTCTTGTGTAACAAAATCCTACACACCTTGTATCTCAACAAACTTTAAATTTCGGAGTAGCATCAACAGATATGATTTAAATAAAACATGAGTAGGCCCTAAAATGTTATAACTAGTAAATCTAGAAAGAAAAATGACTGGTTAAGTTAAATTTCTCAGTTGCTGTAACTGCAGCAAATTTCCCACCCATCAATTATGTTGCTTTTTTGACTTGTTGTATTGAGTTGTTGTACTTGCTGAAATATAGACAATTTCCTTGGGATCAAAATATAAAAGCTATGTATACCCCAAATTTACTTATATTCAGTCTGCTAAAAATGATTCAGACTTTGTACATACAGTATGATCATAGATTTAATAGAGAGGTAAATCAGCCAATTTGAATTGAAAGTAAATGTTGGGTACAATTTTCAAAAGGAAAAAATAATTGAAAAAGTGAAAAGTCATGGTTGAATAGGGGTTCGAAAGATAAATTTGTGACTGTAGTTTACAAAAATTAATTTATATAGTGAAAATCTCTGTAATATAACACACTACTACTGTTATACAGGATCTTAACACACTTTTATTACATGATGCTTAAGGAGGGAGATGCACAAAGGTCAAGGTTAAGGTCAAATTCAACATATGTTCAAATAATTGTTCTTCGGCAGTGAATAAGTTTCACACCACTAACCTAGTCGCAATGGAATTGATAAGAATCAAACTCAGGGTCTTGAATATTAAAAATACCAAGCAAAACTGTTGAATATTTGCGATACCTTTTGTATTTTAGTTCAAAAGATTTCAACATACACCTTATGCAAGCAATACTATAATTGTTTGAATCCCGGTTTGTGTTGTACATAGAACAAAGGCTTTTTTTTTTTACAATGATCCCAGCACTGATGGACCTGACTGCATTGAAACCTAGGATGCAACCAAGTATTTAGAAATATAAAAGCAAAATCATGTGATTAAAAGACAATATCGTGTGATTGTAATTTTTCAGTATGTAATAAAAGATCATGACTTATATATGTAGCAGTGCCATTATAGTCAAAATTCATCAACACTTTTGAAGTAATATTATTCAATTCTGAAAACAGCTTCAAAGAAGATTTCATGGATTAGGTATGATTCCCAAAATCTATAGTTCATGATAACAGGTTCTTTCTAAAAGAAATGTAATGCTGGATTGAATATGCAGTGCGCATTTATCAATTGACATTTTGGTGTGAAGAAATCAGTGAATGGGTTGGCTACAAAATCCCTGCAGTTAAATATGAAATGACACAAAAAGCATTCAATTTGGTATATAATCCTAACGAACAAGGTAAATGATGTGTGATATACTTGATGTACTTAATTTTTTGGGGCTAATCCGATTTTGATCAGATGTGTGGAAGGAAATCTGTACCTATTTTTTTCATTTCAATTACATGTACAAGAAAATAGGTCACTCTATGACTATTTGAAACAGGGAGGAAAAAAAATTTCATTGCAAAGTTATCGACATGTAATAGTTTGAGAAGGCCAGTCTTTGTTGAAGACACAGACCTAACCCAAATTCATACAATATATCACTTTTACTCACAGTATGACAGCAGAGAACACTGCAAACATTCGTGCAAATATCCGAGTACACCACACTTGCACATCATGAGGTTCTGTCATATTATAACAATATCACAAATTATGCTATGGCCATTATTACATATGTACCAGAGATTACTTGCATTGGTGTGCGTGCATACTAGTGGTATTTTCACTGCAGTGCAATACTGAAAACATTACTGCATACCTGCATGGAAATTATATGCAAATGAGGATGCGATAGTTCACTACACATGCAATCACGTGATCGTGCTATGTGATTTTTATGATTTTTATGGAAATTTGCTGTTTCAGATAAATATATAATAATAACAGAACCCCATTCTATGTGAGTTCCAGTGTGGGTACTCGAAGGTATTAGCACTCGTGCTTGCAGTGTGTTCTGCTGCAATTTCACTCGCTACCCTCATGAAACTATGGGTGCAGAGAACACTGCAAGCACTCATGCAATTCGCAAATACCCCGATTACGCGCCACACTCAAGCATCATGGGGTTCTGTTATATTATAGTCTTAAAATGTAAAGAAACTGGGTAATAATCATTTGCTTTGTTGTTGAATATACAAAATTTAATGTAGTGCAGATGCTCACCAAAAACATGATATTGCCAGAAAAGGTTTGGTGTACAATACTAGGTGTATTGAGTCTTCAACATTGATTCACTGAGTCTTATCTAAGAGTATTTGTTTGACATTCATGCTTAAGGTTTAATTTTTTTATAATTATACATCATGTCAGCAGATGTTTGAAAACATTTCAGTTATCAAATACTGTTTATGTACTGGAAAATGCCAACTATATAGATTGCAGCTGTCTTCTTGTAATGCTATGTTGTTAAATTCTTTTTGTTCTTTTCACTTTCAGATCATGTAATTTAAGGTACAGCTGTGGTTCTTCAAACGACATCACATGGTGTGAAACAAAGTAATATATAGTTCTTGCTACACAACTTTCTTTTGAGTAAATTCTTGCCTGTTTATGTCTACAGGTATTGTCACAGTCCATTTGCTAGCTTTACTGCTAGATTGCATAGTTTGACAAAGCTAGTTGACCTGAACAGTAGAAGCATTACTTATATGTAATTAGAACTAGTGTGACAATTAGATGTTATTCCCCAATATCTTTCTTCGTTCGGCCAAGAAAAATAGAAGTGGCCTAAGGGGCCTTTTGTGTAGTGACAATCCACTCGAAGTGACAACCCTTAGGTCACGAGTATTTTCTGGCTGAATGAAGAAAAATGTTGGAAAATAACATAATTATACCAGCCAGTAATATCAAAGAAAAATCAGGGAAAGTAATAGTAAATTGGAATGTTTTGATTCACATTTTGAACACAGCAGAACCAGTGATGTAGGCACGCTTTGTTGTGGCATACTGGTGGACGTACGTTGTTGTGACGTAAAACGACCAGAGTACATGTATATTCCATATTATTGCCTTATGCATGGTATAATTGTAATTTACCAGCCTAGTGAATGTATTTCTCAATGGTATGAAACTTGTTTAATATGATTATGACCATAAGTAAAATGTAATGCATAATATGTATCATTATTATATGGTTACTTTCACAGGCTAGAGATACAAAAGGCAATTCTTTAAGAACCAATTTTCAGTACCTGCAATAGCTTTTTAACTCATACTAGAGAGTCAAAATATCATTGTCGTTGTCATTGTCGTTGTCATTGTCATTGTCATCATCATCATCGTCATCATCATCATCATCATTATTATCATCATCATCATCATCGTCGTAGTCATCATCATGTCATAGCTAGTACTGTCATCCATGTAATCAGTTCTTCCATCACTATGGTAACAACATCCCACTTTTTAATACACAGTTAAAAACTGGTTAGGACTTGTTCCAGACTTGTATAAAAAATGCTACAGATGTACATCACACAATTTACAGGTAGCTGCTTTCATAACCATCGATTCTGAGGGTAACAAAAACCATTTCTAATAACCCCCATTTCTACATCCACATTGTCTGGATTAAAGAAGCAATTATAAAATGTCTTAATAGGATACAGCAGACTTACTTGTTTGTCAAATCACCGATGATTTAAGATTACATGTACTTGTCAATGAGAAGTAATTTTGGAACTGTAATCTGTGAATTTCTGTCAGGTTCTGCTTCCATCATAACCCCAACTATAATAGTAGTATCATGTTGGATTATGTTATTACACTTTCTGTGATAATACAGCTTGGAATGGATCAGTTATACTTTACTGTAAGACTTCATTTGGTATTATGAGCAGATCCACAGATACTTTCTAAAAAGTTGCCTGAAACTCTTGTGAGGTAAACCTACTTATATTGAAATGAAAAGGTAAAAGGTTTATTGAAAACATTTTTTGAAGTATCACATCACAACGATGAAGCTAAATGAATTAATACCCAACACACTTCAAGATATTAATTTGAGAACATTTTACTAAGCATACTCCAACACACTGTAGAAAACTAAATGCACTGGGGATGTCATACCAGTAACGAGTCATCTTGGAGATTCAGTTTGGAGCTGTAAATAAGCCAATGTGTAAAGAAATCACAGAAAATGCTGAATACTGGCATTAAAATTTGACATTGGCCATGGTTATGGCTGCTAGGCACATTTCATTCAATTTGTAAGTTAATTACCATGACAATTCATTTTATTTCAATGCTTTCATTGCTACTATGAGCATGGTTATGGTTGCTAGGCATATTCATGTTCATTTTTGGATGGTCATTACTTTGACTATTCATCACACTTTCATTTGGCAAGAAACAATTCTTTCACTGGTGCTATGGACATGGTTATGGTTATTAGGCATCACATGATCATTTCTTTTTACTTTGACTACCAATTATATCATTTTAACAATAAACAATGTGGTATTGTTTTATTTTCATTCCAATTCAATCATTTTAATATTTCTTGATGTATAGCATACAAGGACAAATATCAACAATTATTAATATGAAAATTAGGATGAATAATATCAAAGTGTAAAAGTATAATTTCTAAGTCATTCCCATACAGAATTGCAGACAGAACCAAGTTCATTTGATCACATCATCTTTCTGCTGATGTATTAAATTATTATTAATTTTCTTACTCAATTTACTTCTGACTTTATATGCCTACATGTGCCATGTTATAATGAATATGGCCTTCACAATAATTGCATTCAATATCACTTTATTGTCAGCATTAAAAATTACTTAGCCCAAAAGAGACAAATTTATTTACACACAAAAGTGTAATAATTGAGGATATACAAATGAGAGAAAAATGAATGCATACGGCATTATATCAATTCAACACGATAATATAATACATTAAATCCAAATGGGTTTATGATCCAGAATTGAGAATGTTAATATTGTGCTCGGTAAAAGTAAGTTCTTTAAAATACTTTTGCTAGCAAGTACATTCATTCTATAATGCCTGCTATGAGATGAACTTTTGAACCTTTTATTAACGGTCCACTAAAATGTCCGGTAAGAACGCAAGGAAACTCTGACTAAAAGGGATTAATGTATAAAGTATTATTTTGAATATAGTTTTTAGTCACAGAGAAAAAAAAATTGGAAAAAATTGTCTACTATAAAGCAAAGTTTATTTAAGCAATAATTGGACTTTCCAGGCTCTTAAAAAGACAGTTTTATTGGAAAACACAACATATCCACATTATGTGCACTATCTAGCAAATGAATGAGTCATGAAATTTGAGATCATACTCATTACTTACTGCAACAGCTATAACTTCTACAAGAATAGAAAATACAACAAATGAGCCTTAATGCCCTCCCTGGCTTGTCCATATGACATAAAAATGTTAAACATGATACAGCCATGGGGATAAAGATATTAACTTCTCTTAATTGAAGATTTAAATGGGATGTTGGGTAGGTCAAGGCTACAAGATCAAATTTTAGGTCAACTTTTAACTTCAGGGCTTGAAACATGGATGAATAAAAATCACTCTAAATGAGACATCATGATTTTTAAACATGAATTTTGTCAGTTCATAACTTCTGTCTGTCTGTTTGTCTCTTTCACATGTGAGTTTTAAATGTATTAGTCAGAGTACCTACACCTAAACTACGCTTCTCTGAATTAACAGTTTGACGCTAACATTGTTTACTGAATCTGAATGTGTTATACAATCATAATTCTAACTAAGATTTGATTATTCCATATGATACTAGTTTTACATGATCATGCATTTCAAAATAATTAGATGTCATTCCCTGATATTTTTTTTTGTTCAGTCAAGGAACTACGAGTGACCTACAGGGCCTTTATCACTATGAGTTGATAGATGAGTAGTGACAACCCTTATCTCACGAGTATTTTCCAGCTGAATGAAGAAAAATATTGGAGAATAACAGTTATTATTATACCAGCACCAGTAATTTCAAAGAAAGATTGGAAAAGTAATGGTAATTTTGAACGCTTTGACTCATATTTTGAACACTGCATAACCAAAGACATTGACAAGCATTGCCGTGGCATAGAATGACCAGAGTATATATTTCATATTTTTTGTTGAACCTGGCTCATGCATGGTATAATGGCAATTGATCTTTGACAGATGTTTTCACCATCTAGAAAGTTGTGTCTTGCTTATATGATGATCAAACACATGGTGGATAAATGACTCAGAATATTACACAACTGGTGAAAAAACGATGGTGCATTTGCTTGAAGGAGGTGAACTAACAGAAGACTTCACACAAAGACAAATGAAAAAGACAACAAGATAACTAATACAAATACAGCAGTGGGTGCATGTGATACAGGTTGATGCAATGCTTTTATCAGTTTGTTTTAAGTGTGTCATGATGTAAAATAAACTTTCAAACTTCACAGTAACCATCACCGTCAATTGATATATATAATATATATATAGTATTCTAATCAGCAGACGGGGATATGGGATCTGGAATCCCACAGGGTTTATACTTTGAACAAATTACCGACATTAATTACATTGCATGTCTTTGCATGAACTTGTCTCATTCCTGATTGCCATGAGCAAGTAAACACACAGGTGTTATTTTGCTAGTTGTATAAACTAATATAAAGAAAATGCATGCACACAATTTAAAGATTTCACTGTTACAGTATTATCCTTTGTATGAGATTTCATATTTTTACTGGATTCAACTGACAGTTCATGATTGATCAATGTTGAAATGTACTTTTTATAGGCTTATGTATCAATTTCAGGAGAGTTATACAGCTAGACGAATTAATAGAAACTGCTAGTCTTTCAGTTGTATCCATGAAAGCTTGTCCTAGGCTATAACTGCATGTTAGTCTTTGACTTTCATTTTACTACTGGTGTAAACAGTTTGACCAGAACTCCCACCTTATAGTTAGTTTGAGTGTCTCTGATTGATTTGAATTCACCCTCTAGACATATCAGGAAGATCAAGAATAAGTAATTCTGGTAATAATGGTTACTTCTGCTGCCATATATCAACCACAGACATTGCTAATTAAGAGACCATGGTATAGGACAACTTGATACTGTACCAACTAATTCCCACTTCAATTTGTTTCTAGTCCATTGTGTATCATTTCACCTTTCTATAAAAGCACTGACAAACATCTCTCCATCAATACATACAAAATTTGTTATCTTTCAACATCGTAATCCAATTTAAACACACGCTGGGCAATCTCCATCTGAATTTTACGTGTTTATCTTGTGTGGGTTTTCTTCAAGTTTTCATAATATCACTAAGTTTGACAGGTGTGTGTAAGTACAATCTACCTGAAGTCCAAAAAGACTTTTCCTGGGGTATTACCTCTGAAATATCTCATTCAAAAACTCATCATTTAAATTTATACTGTCCATCCAACATTGATTCTAAAAGTGTGAAGACTTAGAGGGCAACGCCAATCCAGAAAATAAAGGCAATTTCATGAACTTTGGGTTCTGGAGAATCGTTTCATGTAATGCATCATATACATTACGTGTGATTTCAGAGAAACATCAAGTTGAATTTGTCATTTGGGGATCTTTGCAGTGAGCCAAATTGTCTCATGGTCAACAGAAATGTTTATGCAATGGTTGAGTAATGAATATTCAACACCATTTAGAGCCTATATTACCTTCAGTGAAAACATCATGAATAGTCATTTGGGATAAATTCAACTTGGTGTTTCTCTGAAATTCCACGTAACATAGGTGATGTACAACCATGAAATGACTCTCCAGAACCCAAAGTTTATGAAAATGCCTTTCCTGGAGTGGCGTTCCCTTTTTTACAATAATAAGCACTGATAAAAAATATTAGCTGTTTATTAACTTCTTTGGACCATGGATAGTCTATATTATTACATTTCTTCCAGACACACAAGAGATCTCAGAAGGTATCCAGTAACATAAAAAGTCTACTCTCATTATAAGAATGTTCAAGACTCTACATTGTAGTAGAAACGGATGCTTTATAAATTCTCTGATTCATCAAAGACTAAATTGCATGGCTAACATGAATAAGCATATTTTCAACATGTTCTGATAATGTGTGTGAACAGATTCATTGTAACTTGTAATGAGCTTTGAGGGATATCATTTTCATTGAATAAGCTACATCTTCTATTCAGGTAAATCATCAATAGGAAATTGTAAATTAGTTCTGATCTTCTTACTTTTGCTCACAGCATATATACACAACATCAAAAGCTCAACCATAGACCCTGGGGGGACCCCAGAGTGAGTATGGTTCAATTCAAAACTGACATACTTAGAAGACATCATTTACAGTGAATTATAATCATGTAAGCTGATTAATTAATATGCATATTTCATTTATCAAACATCAAGCTCATCATTGTGTCAGTACATTGTCTCTTGAAATTATTCAAAATACATCATTTTGTTTTCATCTTTTTTGGATAAATGATAAAATCTATTAGTGAATGAATGTTCTTTCACTTACCTTCATCCATATCGCAACATTTCCGCCGCCATCTTATCACCATAGCAACAGTAAAAACAATGAAAACAAACACTGCTGCTGATCCTGACCACCAGATGACTGGATTACCGAGGAAATGAATTTGTGCCTGATTGAATGTTAAGAAAGAAAACATTATCTTAACATTGATAATGTTAGCAGGGAAACTTTAAGGTTATATCTTTAAATTTTCATGATTTGTTGACTTCGATGTTTAAGTACTACATCTTAATAAAACTCATGAAATTTGAGTTGCGATTAAAGTAACATAATTGGCTTTGAAAAAAATAATTTTACTGGCGATAAAATCAAAATCAAAATCATAAATCAATGTAGTTAATTACCAGTAGGTGTCAAATAATTCATTACACACAGTGAGTAGTTATGACTGCTCCAAACTCACATAATGATAAAATGTATTTCTGTGATATTTTTTCATCAAGTTTCTAGGACACATACAATTGTTATACACCTGGAATTCATACACTTCGGCTATCAAAGGTTTGCTGACTTTAACCAGGACTAAACTCAAATAATTTTCAAAATTTCAAAAGTAAAATGATCAGATTCTGTCCATCCTGTTTGACTTTAAGAGAAACACAGCTATTCATGACTGTCACATTCTACAATCCATTGTCAATACTCATTCACCAAGGTATCCAGAAATATAGATTAAAGTATGTTTCTCTGCAGCTGATGGTTTATGAGATGTTGAATTTGAAGGATTGGAGCTGGGCAGGATTCAAATAGATAACATGGTATGTCTTATTTGAATGATCCATGCACACTCTTCTTTTTATGGAAATTTACCGGATCAGCATGTCAGATCAAATTCCATCATGTACAATGACAGAGAAATTTATTTTCCCAAACATTCCTTTCGAAAGCCTATTAGTATTACCAAGGAACTTTTAACAAAAGACTACACATGAATAATGATAAATAAATTTTGTCATATTAACACAACACTTTTATACACATATAAAGTGATGAGTACACATAGTAGTATGAAAGTATAAAATGCGCTTTACTTGATGTGTTCTAGTATTATAAAATAAATATTTGTCTCTGTATTAAATGCTACCCACGAAGTCAAACACAATTAAACTATTTTTCTCTCAACAGGGACAGACATTTCACACAGCTGTATGACCCTTTTGTCCGGATCCAATTTAGACATGTATGATGTATGTTTCTTGCCATACGAGAAGTTGTTATTCTCAAAATGTTTTTATCTTGTTCAGCTTAGTAAAGTATGACTTACAAATGAGGCCTTATCACTTTGGGTCAAATACAAGAAATGACAAAACCCTTCAAAATATTTAAATCTATTTGATGGATGAATGAAGAAACAAAAACAGACTACTTTCCTACATAAACTTAATTTATGGAATATTGGGGAAAATATTTTGGAAGTTTTTACTCATATTTTGTGCTTCATTGAAAGTATGGCGTAAGCACATGTTGCCATGCACAAAATGATTGGAAATTAAATCCTGTTTTTTTCTGTTTGAATGAGTACAACTTTGCTTGTGTATGAAATAAGGAAATTTATCCCATAACTTCAGTTTGAATGTGTACAATTGTGCTAGCGCATAGTGTAAGGTAGTAATTACCTTATTTTCTATTTGCGTGTGTACATGTACAACTTGGCTGTGTCTGGTATAACAAAATATATCCCATATTTTCTGTTTGAATGTGTACAATTTTACTAGTGCATGGTGTCAGACAATAAGTACCTTATTTTCTGTTTGAGTGTGTACAACTCGGCTTGTGTATGGTATGAGAAAATATATTGTATATTTTCTGTTTGAATTGCACAATTTTACTTGTGCATGGTGTAAGATACTAAATACCTTATTTTCTGTTTAAGTGTGTACAACCTGGTTTGTGTATGGAATTTATTCATTTTCACTGTTTCCTTTCATCTGAGATGTGATCAATGCATGTTGAACTTACATTAGTCTCTTGGTCCATCCAATATGCTATACCTCTCTCCATCAATGGCCATTCTAGGGGATCAGAGCTGTACTTATGTTCAAGAATCACATCTTGAGTAGCAAATAACATCTTCCACTATAAAAATAAATTAGAACATTACATATTATCTGCGTTGTCTTTTTGTGAAGATTCTTGTCAGCAATAAAGTTTAACATCAAATAAAAGTACATGGTATGAAATATATAATATGTAGAGAAATTAAGCTCAAATCTAACATAGAGGATAACTCGCAAAATTAGCTATATAATATTCTGAACTGCACAAACCCTCTAGTGTTACCATGTTACATAGTATCTCAAATTACACTTAACCCATACCTTTTGTGTGTATTTTTTTTGAAAAAACTTAATAATACCACTATATATCCATTATAGTTTTGGATCTTTATAACATGTTGTGAATCTGTGAGTGTGTATGCATGTGAAGCTATACAATTATTGTTAGCTGAGTCATACCACATTTCAAGCTAACTCTATGAAAGGTACAATACTTTCAGCTAGTTAATTCTATGGGCTTTAAAGCATGTGTAACCAGATTCCAGCAAAGTTTGTAAAGTGTGGTACAGCACCTCCAGCTAGTTAATTCTAAGGGCTTTAAATCTTGTACAGCACTACTGATTCATGATAGGTGAGGTATATTGAAAGTTTCAGGTGGCTGTCAAGCTGTTGGAAGGGACCCATTGATCGAAAGCATACACAATATACCTTAAGTACTTTCTCAATATATTATAATCACTGGCAATGCAGGCAACAGATGTCATATAATTTTCCATTATTTTTTGAACCAATGAGAGTGAATTCTTTGGAAGGTTTTATTTGTTATAATATACTAATTTTTGATCACATTTCTCTCTGACTGTCATTGGGAACTCCTTACTGAGTCTCTCTATGCAATGTGTTGTCTATAAAGGTTAGCAGAGACTGAGAGAGAGTACTTGCATACACCATATAAGTTAGCGATTGTCCCAAATTTCTAAGTCATTTGTCTAGAAAGTTACCCAAAGATTTGTGCTAATCTAGTTAGCAACAGGTGGCATAATGAAACAGTCAATCAAATGCAGTCTGTTAATGCTGCCTTTGTTGACTCTAGCTATACTCTTCACTGTAGCAACCACTGTGGCGATTTGAAATCATGGATTCTACTAAACTTCTTCTAGTTCTAGGTTATACCAACTCACATGTCACAGAAACAAGTATTCATAGCAAGGAACTGATATCACAATTTAAAAAAAATATATCTGTTGAATAATATACATTGTGAAATGAGAAGTGGCAAGTAGTTAAATTGGTGAAAGAAAACAGTTTATCCTTTTGTAGAGGGCTCACTCCATACACATCTACCTTGTTGAAAGTCAAGACAAAAAGACATGACAGACACATCTATGCATTGATGCCTATAATAGCCTTTTTCACAGAAAGCTTATGAGTTCAAATTTCCTCTAGCCCATCAGAAATGAGAATAGTTACAGCAACTTGGCAGATATTAATAAAGTGACCATACATGTACAGATCTAGAGTCTACAAAGTGTTGATATTTTTGTTCTTTGTTACATTGTTCAGTACAGCTTCAGAAATACCTGCTGAGTAAGCTAACATTGGGTAAGCTTCTTGCTAGGACAGTGCTTATTAATAATAAAAGTAATATTGGGCTGACACTAACACCTAACAAGCATGTGTTACCAACTGAAAGGGTTAATTAATGGCTAAAAAGTAAACAAAACAAGCATAAACATAACATATCTGTTGCATGCATCATTGGGTGATATTAACTGATACATTCATTAACAAGTAGAAACACAAAGAACACATCAATCCTTTACATTTGTAG
Source organism: Glandiceps talaboti (assembly GCF_964340395.1). Taxonomy (NCBI): domain Eukaryota; kingdom Metazoa; phylum Hemichordata; class Enteropneusta; family Spengelidae; genus Glandiceps; species Glandiceps talaboti. The sequence goes on along the minus strand of NC_135558.1, from coordinate 4,384,489 downwards.
AACTCAAAAAGAAATTGCCAAATACTAAAACTTGTTAAATGTTGTCCATTTTAGCTCAAAACAAGAGGTCTTTAGTATTAAACACTACTGAATGTGTTCAGTTTTTTCTACCTTTTTTCATTACTAATTTCAATTGTCAATTTTGATGTATTTGTCTCTTTTCCATGACTAAATATAAATCCATTTTTGAACAGAAGTATACAATGTCTGTTAGTTGTGTAACTAATTTCCTATATTAGACCATAATTTCGTCATACTTGAAAAGATATTTTGAAGTAACTTAAAAGCAAACAAAATGAAGGTAAAATAACACTGCGTTTGAGAAGAAAGCAAAATGTATTTTGTGGCTTTTTATTCCTATCAAGGTTGTTGTTTCCATTGTATATGGATTGAATGCGTTACATTGTCAAAATTGTATGGTGAATCCATTAGCAGCAGAAAGCGTAATATTTTGATAGATGTCATGGTTACCTGTTGAATTTTTTCAAATCTTTCCCTTATAGCTATGACCTCACTGTCCCATAAACCATCTAAATAGATCAAAGTATGACAAATACATTTATATCTTATTTTATAAAACAATTTCTGTCGATTCAGCTAAAGATAATAACTCATTTTGGAGAAAAAAAGCAGCTCTGATTAAAATCAATGAATTGAAATGTCTGAATAAAATCTAGAGAACGTGGGTATTGACATTTCTAATAGCAATTTATTCTACTATTGATAATAAGGAATTATAGAGGGATAAAAGTAACGTTAAATTGATAGATAATCGTGTGGGTAGTTATTTGACCTCTGTGTAAAACACTAAGAGATTATTTCAGCATTATCCTTCGATATTGTGGTACTACTGGAACAATGTTTTCAGGAAGGACTTCTTTTATTGATGGAAGGTTTGCAATGTGTTTTCTACACAATATGTTGAATACAACTACATTGGTCTTACTTATGATGATGATTATCATCATCATCATCATCATCATCATCATCATCGTCGTCCTCATCATCATCATCATCATCATCATCATCATCATCATTATCATCATCATCATCATCATCATTGTCGTCCTCCTCCTCATCATCATCATCATCATCATCATCATCATCACCACCATCATCATCATTGTCGTCATTGTCGTCCTCATGATCATCGTGATTATCACCATCATCATCTGTCATCATAATCATGATGATGATGATGATCATCATCATCATTATTGTAATTGAGATTCAGTTCAATAACGTCATAATTTCATTCTTCATATGAGGGGGATTGTTTAAGATTGAATGATATGGTAATCAAAACACACAGAAAGCATTAGCTTAACACAATTTTTTAATTCTTCACGGAGTCCTATGAACTATATGAAAGATGCCAATTGACGATTTAATTCTAGCAATAATATGGACAGTGAGTGTCTTTCAATCTTCACTTTGACTACATGTACTCAACAGTAACATGAAAAATGTCCTTGCCTTCAAGGTGTCACAAGGAAAAAACTTTCTCATTCTCATTCATGCTACCATCCACAGACACCACCACACGATTTAGTTTATTTTACCCTGAAGAAGGCAATTTGTGTATTGCCGAAATGTTGGTATTAATAAAGATCACCTGAAGATTTTAGTAACTGGTTGAGTATGTCCATCATTTTAACCTCACAAAAAACATGGTTATAAATATTACTGCATTGAAACAAACAATTTTCTAAATCCATGCACTCACAAAAGAATAAATTTGGTTCTAAGTTTAGAATTTTAGTATTATTTCTCGAAGGTATAATTAGTTTCACATTGATGATATTTTGAGGGTGTGAAGGCTTTTTAAAATTCAGTTTGGAGTTCAGTATTGTGTGGTTTGAAGGCTGTTTTTTTCTCATTTTGAAGTTCACTTTAATATTGTGATGATATTCTGATGGTGTAAAGGCTTTTTTTGCTCAGTTTGAAGTTCACTTATTATGATTATTTTCTCATGGTGTGAAGGCTTTCTTTTCTCAGTTTGAAGTCCTATAAATTGGTATCACGCTGTTGCAAGTCTGATTGTCATGTGTCTAGTCTACAATAAAAATCACGCTCTCTGGCAAACACCGACATTCAAGTATCTTCCCTAGGGATGAGGATCATTTACTCAGTTGGAAAAAATGAGATAGAGCAATGTCAAACACAGAACTTTGTATTTACACATCATTTCTAGAAATTCACAAGTACCTACCATACAGAGAAGAGAACCATTTTACTATAGTCATACAAGACCAAGTTACAATAAAACAAACCAATTGAACTAACATAAATGATGATTTCATTATTTTCTAGAAATTCGGATAACACTTCCTTTCAATAAAAATCTGCTATAGGGAGATCACAATTAATTCTCTGCCATAAAAAATGAGGTGTATCAAGAAATCCAAAGCATCCACTGTTTGTACATGTTGAATTTAAATTAAAACTCAAGCATTTGAAGAATTTATTTATTTTTATTTATTTATTTAACGGAGAACCAACGGGAGCTAGTCCCATTATAGGCTCCTTTGGTTCAGTGTTAATGCAGGAGGAAACCGGAGTACCAGGGGAAAACCTGCATTGTATACGGTAGAGTCAAACTGAACAACTCGTCTTACTTACAGCGTACTAAATTTAATCAAACCCAGCCGACACATGGAGGGTTCGAACCCAGGCTGCAGAGGTAAGAGGCGTACGCGCTAACTGCTCACCACCGCCAACCCTAAGAATTCAAAGATATGTATTATTATCATTTAGCTATCTTTTTAATAGTTCAATTGAATTGTTTAAATGAAATATTTAGATACAAAGCTATATCTAACATCTTGATGTTCTTATTTACATCCTCTGAATGCAAGTCTGGTATACTCCGGGTATTGCGTGAGTGTTAAAAATGTTCTCTGCTCCTGTGCTTTCCAAAGCATAGCAATCAATAAGGAAACGGGGCAATTTCAGTGTAAGAGCTCAACCATGAACTCCGAAACATCTGATGTTAAAACAGGACTTATGAATCAACGCATCATACCTTTTAATATTAACATTAATCAATACAGGATCATGTTTATTCAATACATACACCATGTCAAAGTAAAAATACCCTTCTACAACATTTAATATCCACACCTAAAATCAATTTATCTGTTTCTGAATCAATGGTGAACATCCTCTGTCACCTTTGTGTTGGTGATGGCATGACACCGATATGTTGTGATTTGTGAAATGTCAGAGTTGTTGTGATATTCGGCAATTAGAATTCATTTTCATTCATTGATAAATGTTACACTGGGAAAGGTGACCTTTGTGAAGGGTTGGAATCAATGACTGTTGAACAGAGGCTCTAAACTAAAATCACAGTATATGTACATGTATGAGAAATCTATAAGCTTAACCAGATTTCTCTCCCTCTGTTACCAGGGTTACCAAAACTTATCAAATTCATGTATACATGCATGAAATAGCCTATACCTAATATTTATTATATTTTCATAAAATGTATTTAATTTATTAAAATTCGTATGTAAAAAGCTTCATTTACTAATGATTTAGTCTTCTTTAAATTAATGCTGTATAGTGTGATGGCATCGTAAATATTACAGAACATTCTTTTCAATAGAGGTCCACAGACTGCATCTTGAAAAAGTGACATCAATGATATTTGACCCCTTCATTTTTGTTGCTTGAGTTCATTCTCAGTCAACCATTAACAGGTCAAGTTCACACTTTCCTCCATCATTGAATTTAAATTTGATCCTGTCAATTACATTGGCAATAACAGATAGATAACTAAGTTAACTTGGTTCAATTTATAAGTCAAATTTCTCATTTAGAATTCCAAGTTGGAAAATGACAAGCAGATCATAACTGAACATACAGATAGTATAACTACTCTCAGTATAGTTTCCAATAAAGTAATTTAAAAAAATTATTGATTAACTTATATTAACCAAAATGTAGATTTGTATGTCGAATATGTTACTGTTTCTATACAGCCACAGTAGCTGCAACTTTTCCAGGATTATTTTTTGAATTTTTCCTGTTGAAACAAAGTACTGGAAATAGTTCCGCCTTTCCAATTATTGTAGTGACAGTACTATGTGCACCATCATAAAATCAGTTTATACAAGGTACACTCAGGGCTTTGAACCATTTTAATAATAAAACTTATCTTTAGTTAAAAGACCGAAAACTAATCAAACTTTCTCAAGATATATGCATGAGTTCAAATGTAGATTTGAATACATTCTGTGCCTGTTTAAAATACAACTTTAGGGGATTGCTCACTTACACTGCATGTTATTAGAGACATTTAAATCTGTTCATGAAGACATGTATGAACAAGTGAAATGAGAATTAAAAACATAGATATCTTTGTTAAATTGACAGATAGCAGCTTATGGTGTGATAACAACAAAGGCGGTAGCAATAAGCTTAGATTAATAACAACTGTATCAAATTACAAGAAAGTGACAGAATCAGGATATAACAGATCCCAGCTAAAGCTGATTATGGTACAAAAACACAAGTCTCTGTGGAAAAGGGTGATTACATCTCAGAAATACCTGTCTCACAGGATAGAACTGATGGTACATACATCCAGCAGCCTACACCTATAGTGGTAGCATTATTACTCACAGCAAATCTGTACTTAGCCTACAAAGTAGGGTACAAAAGAATCAGTTTTTAGGATGATATTTATTCAACACTATCCATTATATTGATGCAAAGATAGCTTTCTTTTCTAATATTTAGTAATTGACATAATCAAAAGACAAAATTGGACAGGAGTATATGAAAGAACATGATAATCAAGAAGAGGTTTGGACAGGAGTACATGAAATGACATGATAACCAAGATGTTTGGACAGAAGTACATGACATGATAATCAAGATGTTTGGACAGGAGTACATGAAATTACATGATAATCAAGATGTTTGGACAGGAGTACATGGCATGATAATCAAGATGTTTAGACAGGAATACATGAAATGACATGGACATGAGTACATGAAATGACATGATAATCAAGATGTGTAGACAGGCATACATGAAAGGACATGATAATCAAAATATTTTAAACAGGCATAAGGTACATGAAATGACATGATAATCAAGATGTTTTAAACAGGTATACGTGAAATGACATGATAATCAAGGTGTTTAGACAGGAGTACATGAAATGGCATGATAATCAAGATGTTTAGACAGGAGTACATGAAATGGCATGATAATCAAGAGGTTTGGACAGGAGTACATGAAATGGCATGATAATCAAGATGTTTAGACAGGAGTACATGAAATGGCATGATAATCAAGAGATTTGGACAGGTGTACATGAAATGGCATGATAATCAAGATGTTTAGACAGAAGTACATGAAATGGCATGATAATCAAGAGGTTTGGACAGGAGTACATGAAATGGCATGATAATCAAGATGTTTAGACAGGAGTACATGAAATGGCATGATAATCAAGTGGTTTGGACAGGAGTGCATGAATTATAATCAAGAGGTTTGGACAGGAGTACATGAAATGACAAGATAATCAAGATAGTCAAGCGGTTTGGACAGGAGTGCATGAATTATAATCAAGAGGTTTGGACAGGAATACATGAAATGACGTTGACTGATGTGTCTAGAAGATAAACATCAGTATTTACAACACATATGCTTGCTAACAGTAACATGACAGATAAAGCATTATAAGTAATTGTAATAGATCTAACTTAGTTGGTGGTGACATGTATCCTACATACATACAATTCATCTATTCATTCTTTGACCTCCTGGCTGTCAAAGCCTTTGGTAGTAAGTCACCACATCCGTCTTGTTATTGACAAAACAGTGTAGGTGTTTTACAATTAAATAAATCCACAAGACTACAGTATTGGAAAGTAATTTCTGATGACAAAATGGCAAAAGTGCAATCTACATCATACTGTGGTACAAATGATTGACATGTATTGATCAGAATTCACAGCATTAACAAAGTAATACAAACATTCATTTATACTGAGGGTACTGGTGCATGTAATTACGTGTGATAAAGTTAATATTAGAGTATCAGTATTTTGTATCCATAGAAACATCTTTACAGTTAAATGCTTGTTTGATCAAATTCATTGGAGTAAGATTGTGTAATATATTTTTGTAATCATGTTTCCATATGTGATTGACCTTTCCTACGTCATAAAAGACTTTACTTCTTGATTAAACAAATGATGTTCTAAACAGCTGAAAATTTACAATTATTTTAACATTTCATTCAATACTTATTACTGGGCACGACTGGTGACAACACAGAGCTGGAAATTTAAACATATCACTCCTGTATGATATTACTCGTATGACTGGTAACTATACTGGTATCTACTTTTCATTCTCAGTGCTATAGCTATATTTGATCATAGGCTAAGGTGATGTCTCAGGACATTATAATTTTCAGTAAAATAATGCCAAAAGATTAAACATTAAGAAATAAGAAATTCTGTAGGTCTGCATCTGATGTATTACACTACTTTGTTTCTCATATCATGACCTGGTAATTTCTTTTCTTGGTATCACAAAGCTTAATCTCTACCTAAATCTAAATGTGATCTAGGCTGCATACCGGTAGGTACATGTACATGTAATGATGAAACTATTTTTTTTTCAAAGTGACAAATGATTATATAATGAAAATACTTCTGATCAATTTGAAATCATACATATGACAAGTTCCCCATCTATGAAGGTATGATATGAGTATTCCAGGGAATAGAACAAAATCCATATCAGATTATGACAGAACATGTTCATAGTGACTAATAAGTTAGTCCATATAAAGAAGTTTGTATAAATAAATATTATTGACGAGTTGGTATATTTATTGAACCCAATTCCCCCCCCCCCCCCCATGAGTGGTATTTAGTATACATTTAGATGTTATTCCCCAATATTTCTCTTCATTCAGCCAAGGTAAATATAAGTGACCTAAGGGGCCTTTGTCAACTCGTAGTGGCAACCCTTAAGTCACAAGTATTTTCTGGCTGAAAGAAGACAAATTTTGGGGAACACATAATTATATCAGTGCCAGAATCAGGGAAAGTAATAGCAATTGAACATTTTGACTCATATTTCGAACACAGCAGAACCGGTGACGTAGGCACGTGTTGTCGTGACATAGTCACTCATTGTCGTGATGTAGAACGACCAAGAGTATATATTCCACATTTTTGGTTCAACTTGGCTTGTGCATGGTATAATAACAATAGTCCAATATTATTTTAAGTAATGTTTGTCAAGATATATTTTCATATAAATAATAATTGATTTTTTAATAACGATGCAATATCAAAATAATTCCTATTTGAGATTTACTGCTGAAACAATTCAGATCATATTCAGTCTGACTCACTACATATTTATGACTAGGATTTTACAACTATTAAACATGATTAAATCATAACCTTTGTGAAAATTATGACTGTATTTTCTACATCTACACAAACAATAATTACAGAATTCTCACAAAATATTAAACAGTAAAGTTAAAAGGTGCTTATTGTGAATTTTTTGACATTTTTTTTCCTTACCTGTAATTCCCAAAGTTTTCCCCAAAATGAAAGCTTCAATGTTTGCCCAACAGGCTCTTCAAAAAATTCTAATTCTGTCTGATCAGGTACTGCAAAAAAATAGAAAAATAAAAAAATTAGTACATCTGCGACTTGTAAGTAGTATACAGTCACCAGTGGGGGCTTGATGTGAGTACTGTAGGTTTATACCTGACAGCAAACAACAAATATTTTGCAATTGATAGCTATCCATCAATCCATCAACCATTTAATAACGTCTTAAACTGATTTTAAATATTATAATCTCATGTTCCTTTATCTTCAAATCCTTCACAAACAGTACAACTTTCAGAAGAGTACATACTTCAAGCAAATTTAACATACCAGCAATGCATCAAAAAATTTCTTAAAATTATCAATTTTATGATAGAGCACTTTACCCACTCTCTGTTTGTGTGCACTCCACTGATGCACACAACAGTCATTATGTTGAAGCACAAAACTTGTTAAGATAAAATGTGCTCTGTCCAATAAAGTTAAAACAAGCTGACATTTCGGGAGTAATCCTTCTAAGAGCTAACCAATTACCTTAACAAGTTTTCATCTTATTCCTGTTCTAGTTACTGACGTCAGCATTTACGAATATTTTCTATGTAGAAGTAAAAAATAACTTACGACTTTATCCACTTCGGATCCATCATTTTCCCCAACTGAACTACATCACATTACATTTGATTTGAACGGCACGTTATAAGTTTTCACCACCTTTATTGTATTTTCTTAAAACGCCTGTTTAACATTTTACCTACATTCCTAACCTTTGATCTTTTACATTAGATGAAATAGTGAATCTAACAAGAAATTTACTACAAAACATTCTCTGGTCTTTTCTCACCTGCCATAGTAGTTAAATGAAATTAACCAATCACAAAATTAACATCTTTATGTACCATTCAATCTAAAATATTAATCACAACCTGTACTATTACACAACAAAATTGATCTTTGGTCAGAAATGAGCTAAAAACGCCTCCATGTTTTTTTTAATACTAGTTATTTTTGGGGCTGATTTATTAATCAATTTAAATCCACTCACGACAGAATTCAAACTTACATTTATCATTCAATCAAACTAGATATAAAGTCTTATATAACCTGAAAGTGTGTGTTTTTCATTTCAATTAATTTGTGTCTTAAAAGGATCATGTATGACTGCGGCAAATGTTAAAATTAGATGGTTAGTATGCAAAGGGAAAAAGTAATCTGGAGGATTTGGCAAAATTTAAACAGATATATCTACTACCTAGATTGCATACTTTCACAAACTTCCATTTCATTTGACTAAGATGTTTGTTACTTTTATGTATTAGGAAATAGGATAACTTTTCCTTGACCTTTCTGTAAATTATGCAAAATGAATATACTTGAATTGACTAAGAAATCCTTAAACTTCAAGTAAAAGTCTCAGTAACTGTACATGTAACAGTTTTTCATAATTTATTTGTTCTTATTTTCGACTTGCTCTTGCCTATATGGACATTTAGTAATCAGTAATTTTGTCATTATTTTGTGTAATTTCAGGGAGTTCTCAAAATTGGTATAAATAAAAATAGAAGTGCACCCCATTGTCTGTCAACTTGACATTCTAATTTAACCCTGTAATAGTGATTAGGTACTCATTGGATATCAGTGTGGTTGTATCAATCGGAATCAAATTTATTCTGTAGTTAGTCAAATCATTTATGTGTTGTTTTTTCATATACTTATTTTTAAATTCTTTTTTTTTTTTTTAACATTGTGTGCACAGTGCTATAATGAATATTGAATTTAGAAAATAAATAATTTTAAACTCCGTCAGTATCCCATGAATATACAAGTTATAAATACTTATTTTTCACTTGTTGTAGCCTATATGGTTATCTAGTACATATTCAGCCATTTTGTCATTATTTTAATCATACTATTTGTACAGCTATATAATTACCTACTGTGCAGGGTGAACAATATTATGTCGTTCTATCTAACAAAAGAGATATTCCAGTTGCAGCTAGTGTAGCTTTAAGCACTATCAGTATTCTACAAATTTACAATTTACAAACAGTATGAACTGTTTCTTCAAATATTGTTACATATCAAGCCAGTGTACACACTACAATGGGTAAAAGAACACTATTGGAGACCATGTACATCAAAGTCAACAATCCATCACTTAATGCCAATGTAGGAATATATGACATTCCATCAACCATAGACCGTACACGACCCTACCCTTCATGTAGGGTCAATGCATCAATCTACAGTGACATCATCACAGAAAGGTGGACAGTTATATGTACATAATGGACTAGTACTTTCACACCTGCATTTACATATATTGAAGCTAAAACCTTTTCACACCTCTGGTTACTCAACACCTCCACTGAGGAAATTTGGATCATTGTATCAGATCCAGTTACTAGTTAGACAATGAAGAGGGACAAATGATTTGTTTGAAACATGTCTGTTTCTCAATGAAAAGTGGAAGAAGAGAACTTGTGTATGAATCTACTATGGGTATAAATGTTTCCTGAAAGGTAATTTAAAGTGTATCTTCAAAAATTAGTGAATTTTTTAAACTGCTTCCTGTGGTAGGTAGACTCACAGTTGGGAAGGCATATGTACAAATCCCACTGGAGAAAGGAGATTTTTGGTGACCAACCCAAACCCAGGGTAACTGTTCTACAGATTCAAATGGTAAGCTGTGTCATTCAGCTGTGTCTCACTCACAAGATGGGTGCAAATTTGGGGAACTCTTGAAGTAATGGATATGATGCAATGAGTTTCATGCAGCAATCTACATGCTCATACGTTTCACCATGCATGTCTGAGATCACATACATGTACTTTCTTCAGGGTCAAGAACCAGGTTTGTGCGCTAATGTTTTAATACTACACATCATTTACATTTATATTTATCATGATTTCGACTTTACATTGAAATGTGTATTTGCGTCAAAGCAGATTAATAGTAATATAGCAATCTTCAATTATGGTACATGTAATATATTCAATATGGATTTATCTTATTACGATATTACATGTAATACTGTTTTGGCTTCCAAACAAAGGGAGGCAGAACCTGAATCAATAAACTGTTTATTGGTATGAATCCACACAAGGCCACCCACACAACAAGATTTCAGGCTGATGATAAATTAATATGACGTGTCTGAGCTCTCTGACATGGAGTCATGATTGGCGAATGGTTAGAGTGGCCAGCTTGGAATCTGTATGTTGTAGGTTCAAGCCCCATCGCTGCTTTTATTTCTGAGTGGCTAAAGTCCTTGGGCAAGATTTAAACCACGATTGTGCCTCAGTCCACTCAGCTGTATAATTGGGGACCTGGTAGGATAGAAGTTGCAATGTGATTGCTTTAATTCTATGCACTTGTAAAGGCTGCAATGGACTGTATTCTCCCCAGAGAGTTGAAGTATAAAGGGGTGTTTTGCCGCTATGGATCCGAGCCAGGGGTAATAATTGTAAAGCGCTTTGAGCACAAATTGGGAAAGCGCTATATAAAACCAACATTATTATTATTACTATTATTACAGCAGTGTGCAACCTTCATTTGCTTTTAAAGTAAGCAGAATAGCCTAAGGGTATAGCAGCTAGACTTTGGGTAGAGATGGCTCCATTGTACTGTTTACACTAAAAGATATACATACATGGAAGAAAGGCCAGTTTTTATTGTTATTATATGCTACTGTAAAAAAATATACAAATGGTAGATTTTTACATCAAATATGGCTGTCATTCTGTAGAGAATGATAAAAGCAGCAATATATGGTGCATGTCACTTGTTCTGTGTCACCAGCCTATAAACAAGATTTGAAAAAAATTTGCCACACTTTAATACAACAAAGTGTATACTATATGCACAAAATGACTTGATTTTGGCAAGTGATCCTGAAGGTCAAGGTCATGGTTGAACTTTGGCCATGAAATGGTCTTAACAGTTGTGCTCATAAAAGTAGATTTTAAAGGTGTATGTGAAGTAACACATCATGAAATGATGTCTGCACCAAAACTGCTGTAAGTTTACTACATAACTCCAAACTCTCATAGTCTGTTTACTCTGCTGTGTTACATCGGTAGCTGTTGTCGACCTCCTAGCCCTTGAAACCAATGCTTTTTTTTAGAACCTTGAAAAGTTGGTAATTACGATTTGAAAATATGTACCCAATAACCTGATTACAACCATGACAATGCTATTCAGATGAAGTCATTATGTAAATGTACACACACAGCAGAGATGAACACAAGAGTTAACACACAAAGCATGTGAAGTGTGCATGTGATAAGCTAAAGGTAATAATGTAAATTAAACATACAAGTGTTTGATATCAATTTTGGGGGTGTAGCTTACTGAATCAATCTTACTGGTTCTTAAGACAAGCTAGTTGGTGTTGATGGCTTGGAGGTATGGTGACAGCTAACAATGTAACACAACAGTACAATAAACAGGCTACAACATTCAATTTGATGATATCATCAAAATTACAAAAGAAATGCATCATGTATTTGATATTTTCCCTCAAGAAAACTGGCTTTGACACTATATGATCAAGATATTTATTAATAATCAAAGATCGTACTTCCTTTTTCTTTGGGTTCAGGCAATGCTTTTCAAAATTTGTACCGTAATAATAAAATCTCTTAGTTTTCCTGTTTCAATCTTAAATTATACAACATTTCCTAAAGAAAGCAATAAATCTCACATACACAATAAATTCTCAGTACGCTGTACATCATTAATATTTAAAGCTATTCTAGATTTAAAATAGATATTCATTTCACATTAAAGTTTACTACAGTGGCTTTTTTTGAATGTCTTATAAATCCACATTAAAAGTTTTTTTTTTTCTTTTTGTATGAATTAAATTGAGTCATTATACATGTATCTGAAGGACATTATTGCCAAACACAGTTTGCGCTTTACTTAAGACAGTTTTAGACAAATTCAATTTAAAACTTCATTAATAAATAAAATACTTATTCCGTTCCTGAGTTATAGCCATACAGTTTATATTCTTATCATTACATTTTACAATTGGTCCTTTGTTGTATTTTAATCATCAATAGTACACCTGAAGGAATGTATAACATGACAAATACAAAACAACAGATAGATTAATAAATATAACTAAACTTGGGGCTGATTATAACACATGCACAATATCCATTTGATTGTCTGAAATCTGATCTCGCACCGTTTTTTGCTGAGGTTTGGGCACACTTGTCAACAATGACGATAAATCTTAACTTAGACCACTAAATAGTATTTAGTGGCCTGAGATCTTAATAAATACACTGGTAGGGAACACTATTAAAAGAATAGTGAAACTCTAGATTTTACATACATATTGACCTTAATAAATACACTAATAATAATAATAATAAGATGATTTGTAATGCGCCTCATCTCCGAAGAGCTCGAAGCACTAAACACTAATAGGGAACACTGTTAAAAGAACAGTGAAACTCTAGATTTTACACACATATCAACCTTAATAAATACACTATTAGGGAACACTGTTAAAAGAACAGTGAAACTCTAGATTTTACACACATATCAACCTTAATAAATACACTGGTAGGGAACACTGGAAAAAGACAAATGAAACTCTGGAATTTACCTACATATCAACCTTAATAAATACATTATTAGGGAACACTGGAAAAAGACAAATGAAACCACCCTTAATAAACACATTGCGACTTAGCTGCCTTACAGATGTAATGAAAATCCCATTCAGTAGCAAAAACACAAAGTATGATAGAAATATATGGCAGCGTAGAATATTTCATACAGATTGATAAATTAACTGAATTCAGATCTTCCAAGGAATGGCAGGGTAGGATATTTGATAAAAGTCATTAAGTAAAATATAGAATAATCCTGTTTAGCCAGGGCTGCCTAGTTTCACATGATGATAAAACTCTACCACATGCTTGTCAATGAAATATGAGTGTCTTGCAAAAGCTACACCCAGTCCAACTACAATGGTGAGCCAACTCAGATAAAATACAACAATAAATCTGAAGAACTAACCACCATTTAGTAGGACTTTCTTGTTGTTGGCTTTCCACTTAAAAAAGTTCAGTGAGACATAATTGGATTTCGTGGCTGTATATGGGAATCATGTCGCTGTACAGTTTTGTGTATGAGAGTGGAGGGCATGTAATTGATGAGGTCAGACAATACAATCTGTTGGAACAACAAGTTGTCTATTTATTGAGATTGATTGCCTGTCTACCTTGGGAATTCTATCTCTCAACAAAACGTTATTAAGGTTACGTTTTTCACTATCTCCCAGGAAATCAAAGCAAATTATTTCATAAACTTGATGCCATTTGATAAATTTAGGCCGATTTCAATACATTATTCTGCAATTTGTGTGGTAATTACGTTTGCTATATGAGATCTTCAGAGATGTCGCCACACATTTGTATTTCCCATGGTTAAAGGGTGAAAGATTATCACAAAACCGCAGCACTGATTATTGCAAGCTCACTGACAGTGCCCTCAGTGGCCATATTTGTATGTGATTTCTCAATTTGTTTTTATCTTCTTTGGTATACTATCATGACTTTATTCATGACAAATATTTAATCATTGGATCTGATAATCACCAGCCCATTTAGAGTTCCCTCTATGGCCACAGCTGTTGCTACTTTCCCATTTGTTTTTACAGTTATTTTATATTGCATATTTTAATTAGAAATATCAAAGAAATGCACAAACATAATTTGATTCAAAGCTTTACTGGCTGAGATTTGAAAAGTTATATACATTGTTTCAAACATAGACATACATATCAAGATGTGCAAAATCAATTTATAAACAAGGTATTTGACTACTCCTCAGTTGCATGCCTGATTATAAGGTGTTTAGACTTACATCGTGTATATTTGTGTTCTTCAACATTCCAGATTGTAGACTCCTGTCCCATCATCCTCTCTGTTGCTACTTCAAATTGATGAAATCCCCAGTCTGGTAACTGTTCACCAGTGGACTACAGTAAGTAAGAACATATAAATTTGCCTGACTGCCCTAGTTACCCCATTACATATGATTTTATACTACGTTGGCAACAGAGGTCTTGGTCTTGTTCATTTTTTGTTCTGTGAGTGCCTTGTACCTACATCTGACACAATACCATAGGACTTCTCGTTCAAATTTCAAGAGCCGAGTGGATTTATTTACCGAATGAGTATGCATAATGTGCCAAAACATACTGGTACAGTACTTCAGAATGCTCTGTTCAAAAAGACCTCGAATGCAGAGAGCAGATGGTGTTATTATTGTTTGGTGGTTCTCTTTGTTTCAGTTTCGAATATCAAGTGTTATATTGTAAGACGGGTTCTGGTTGGCTGCACGGAAGTACAAAATTTGTATGTTGTGAAACAACCTGATTAAAATCTGATGTAGTGAACTTGGTGTGATTTCTTTATTTACCTGGCACTTTTGTTGTTGTTTGTTCTTTTTTGTTCTGTAAGCACCTTGTACCTATATCTGACACAATACCATGGAGTCCACAGTATGACTTGCAATACATCAGTAAAGAATGGGGTGATGACATTTTAAAAGGTATATTGACTGAACGATATTTCTTTTTTGAAAAAGACAAAAGCAAAACAACAAAGAACAAAATACATTGAAAAATATGGGCTGCCTTTTACTGTAACAATGGTTCCTATTGTGATTTACCATTGTTATTTTCTGAAAAACTGAATCTTACCATCAGTGCCTGTGAAGTATTGACATGTACTAATCGGACTTCAGACAGAATAGATTTCCAACTGTCACCCTCAGTCTCTTTGTTAACAATCTCCTAAGCAAAGAAAAGAAATAAACAGTCAGACCAAGCATGTTCTAATGTGAAACAGCACCACCGAGTGTCAGATAACTTCCTTGGATACCATCTTCTTTGCATATCTCTTTTTAATTAAAGTGGCACAGACCAATTTACTACTTGTACATGCATGTACAAGCAAATGTATTGTACACACTAAAACTTAGTAATACTTAGATTGAAAGCAAACGAGAGTCCGCACACTGTGCTGGCGGAAACTAAGATTGAGGGTTGTTGTTGTTGTTGTTGTGGGTTTGTTTGGTTGTTTTGTTTTGTTTTGGGGTTGTTGTTTTATTTTATTTATTTATTTTTTTTGGGGGGGGGGATTTTTTGATAATTTGGAAAAATATGTATAATGAGTCCTGTCATTTTTTTATATCACATACAATACACTTATATCGTCTCTAATGAGAAGTGTACCAGTTAGATACGATTCAATACGCTTAAGAACCGATAGTTTTAATAACTCCATGTATACCCTGAACACATTGAATCACTTGTGGGTAAATGTATAATATGGTACAATTAATCCGATCTTAAATTGATATTTTGCCTGCACCCAAAAAATCTATACCCCAGTGCAATCATGATGTCATCCTTTTACTGTACTACTTCTGGATACAACTGACCCTAACATAGTCGCAAACCACAGCCTCTTTCATGGCACATCCAAAACATGCCGTCTCGTTATTTCGTGTTGCGGAAGAAACAACAGCTCTGGTTTGCAAGAATGAACCCTAATTAATATGTGCAATATCTAAATATTGCCTGATAAAAAATACTCCAGTTACAGTGAGTGCAGCTTTAAATACTAAAATAGATTTTAGTATGAAACAAAAGTAGCTACCAAAGATCAAAAAGTTACAGTATTTATGAAGTCACTTTTTTCCATTTTGTTGTTGTAGTATCATACTTTAATACTTTAATTCTGAATCAGTACAATGCCAGCAGCAAGTAAAATCTTCATTATTACATATTTGTATTAAAGTTGTGGACTTACTACTTTCCATAGATTCTGTGCTGGATGAGATATATTGTAATCTATATAACATGATACCTCCATACAGTATGGTGAAACAGGTGCTGCTACATCATGGCTGTCAAACAAACAAACAAATAGGTTAGATCATCAATACATATTTTCTCTACAAGGTATCTGCTTTCATCCATAGATACCTACTTTCAAAATATTTGTGCAAAGAGCACCGAGTGATGATGTCCCAAATGTGGGAAGATGAGTCTTAAATTTTCATCATGGGCACCAACGGCATTTTAGTCAACAAAACATGTGCATAAGAATTTTGAATTCCTAAAAATTACAATTTTCAAACAAATAAAAAAGGCAGTATTATTTGAACATGCCAAAAATGCTATTCACTTATGGGATGGGACAGAATGTTTTACAAAATATGCTTAATTATTCACACCCTCCCTAATACTGTCAAACATCTGAAAAGCAGCTGTAATGCCACAAGTAAAAATCTATTGATAACTGAAAAATGAAGTTCCGGCAGGAATAGGGAACTTGCAATCCAGACTGAGCATGCTCAGACACAAAGGACTATGGGATTATCTGTGGTTATCGTAATACCTAATCTGGAGCTACCAATAAAATTAACCTCCCACAATTGTCAGGGTAACTATGAATTGATCATTCGTGGTTGCAAACAATGTAACAGTATTGTTTACAATACCAATTCATTAGTATTTATTATCACATTTCCCATGATGCAACATTCAACATGGCGGGTTTGCAAGTTCCCAATTGAAGTAGTGTAAAGAATGCATTAAGCAGTTTATCAAACTGAATATATTCAGGTTCAATACTAGAGCTAACTTTTATATATTATATATGGTTTCTGTCCACCTTGATTTATTTTATGAGCTAACATAAAAAAGAAACTTTAAATATTGAAAGTGTACAGATTTGTAATGCCAGCAAGTAACCAGGCTACAAATAAAATGCTACCTGTTTAATGTTCGTCCTGTAATTCCATGTATTAAACTAATTATATCACCATCACTAACCACTTTAGGTGGATCATCAACCACTAGGCTGGGTCTGAAAACAGAAAATATTATACTCTAGACAGAGACAGTCAATGCACTGGATGAAACCAGATTAAAATTAAGATACAAGTGGAGTTGACTTGACCATCTTCAACATTAATACCAACAGTATCATCACTACCACCTGATCATGACTATGACCACCATCACCACAATGACGGTGACAATGACAACCATCACCACTACAATCATCACTATCATTATCACCACCACCACCCTCCTCATCATCACCATTGCCATTGTTGTCGCCGCTGCCGCCGCCGTCATCATCGTCGTCGTCACCATTATCATCATCATCATCATCATCATCATCATCATCATCATCATCATCATCATCATAGTCATTGTCATCATCATCATACACATAGTCATCGTCATCATCATCATACACATAGTCATCATTATCATCATTCTCATCATTTCATCATCTTTACCACCTTGAAATGACTCACATACTTTAGAATATGTTGTTCATACCTCGCTGGATTTTTAACAATCCACCAATTATTGATGTCTTTGAATGGATAGCATGTGACTTGTTGCTGTGCACTACTACCTCTACCATCTTCATATCGTATAGGGTAGGAGTGACCATGTGAGTGTAGCCAACATCGCTGTCCATGTGTATGTCGCAGTGTGATCTGTGAGCCATATGCTACTGCTAATGGCTGACCATCCGTTATTGAGGACAAGCCACCCTGAAATTAATCAAATTAATTATCATATAATTATATAGTCAACTGGCTATATCAAGCAGTAGAACCTTGGTATGTTATACATGGTGCATATACGTACACTTAAATCAGATTCCAGGAGTTTGCCAGGAATATTTAGATCAACTTTTGGTAATTTTCCAGGAGTATTGATAGGCGAAATACATTTTACAACACACATGCTTTTTAGTAGTATATTTTTCACCAAATATCTTAAAGACACTTCACAGCAGTAATGTTGATTGTTCATTCGGTCTATTTTCCAGGAGTACTTTGAAATTCCAGGACTTTCCAGGAGTTTCCAGGTGTGTATGAACCCTACTTTGTAAAACACATTTTTAATTCTGCATGAGAAGAGCTTTATCATACATGTATGGTGTACTTGGTGTATTTGCATGAGTGCTTGCAATGTTCTCTGTGGCAGTACTGTTACAATCGTAGAAAGTGAAAGTGCAGCAGAAAACACCACAAACATGAGTACAAACCCCCATCCACCATACTACACTTGCACTCACGTGGCATTGGATTCTGTTGTCATTACATATACTTATCCAAAATAGCAAATTTCACAAATAAAATCCTACTTATGTGATTTCGCGCACAAAACACAGTCATTCACTCATTTTCACTATTGCACTGCAGGGCAAATATCACTGGTATCTGCATGTACCAGTGCACGTAATCACGGATACATATATGATAACTAATTTTCATCTCACCTTTAGTGTAGCCTGGAATGCACTTGTCATCATGTCATCATGTGGACCACTGTGGTTGAGTATACTCAGGTGAATGTAAAATATACCAATGTACATTGTGATTGGAAGAACAATGACCAATAATATGAGGGCTAATAACTGTTTTAGAAGTGTTCCCTGGAAGAAACAAAGTTATTGAATGAACAATCACCAATCATATGAGGGCTAACAACTGTTTTGAAAGTGTTCTCTAAAAGAAATCGTAACATGATAAGAAGAATTATTATGCAATATGAAATAAGAGCTAACAACTGTTTTTATAAGTCTATCCTGAACAAAGAATGTGATTAGAAGGCTTAGAATAATTATTACTGGTCAAAAGACACTACACCACTCTACACTACATGTACACCACACCACACCACACCACATCACACCACACCACACCACACCGCACCACACATACCAGACCACTCCTCATCTCACTTCACCTCACCTCACCTCTCCTCTCGTCTCGTATTGTATCGTATCACATTGCATCATATCGTTTGATATCGTATCATAACGTATCGTATCATATCATATCATATCACATATCATATCATACATTGTACCAAATTACGTCTTAGTGATAAAAATCTAATTATTTTGACAAATCATTCCAACTTTCAGGTGACTTTCTGGTATCACATTAATCTTACCAGTGAAATATCTGTATTACTAATCAATCTCCAGAAATCAAGTCCAATGACTAAGAACACGATGCTGGCAGTGAAAATAGCATTATACTTGACACTGTAAAAGATGGAAATGAAAATACAACATGTGTATTAACAAAACAAAGAAAAAATAAGACATACTGATAGATATGGTAGTCTACACAATGTCATATGAAAGTACTACTTAGATGATCTAAATTTTACCAAAGCCTCAACTGCTTATGGAGAAGGGTAATACACCTGAATCTTCAAGGCATATTCAGGGCTCATGTATTTTAATAGGGGCCTTGAATGATTTAAAGATACTAGTGAACAGATTTTTAAACTGCTTGTCCATTCAATGAGTAAGTGTGCAATCTGAGCCCATGATACATCTATGGCTGACTGATAATATTCAGAGGATGGACAGTTTACATGGCTAGCTGCTACTTGTTGTGTGTGAAAATGTATACTTTACAATGTCAAGCCAAGAGCAATTCTACTAAACATGGTTATAAAAGTCACTGGTAAAAATCATAGTAGAGTCTGATCTCCAGTCTTAGATAGCATTGTCTTTATATATCTCCTACCTTATTGCACAGGTCAGTGATATGCCAGTGGAAGTTAACCATAGCCACCACCACAGGGAAAATGGTCTGAGACGGGAAATAAGAAATAACAAAAATATATAGTTATAGTTCACTGGTATGATGTAAAAGCTAACTTAAAATGTAATTCCCCACTGAGACAATATAAATACAATATTCTGCAATAATTTTTTATTGGCACAACTTCTAAAATAGTCTTTAGAAGTTAATACCCATTTGGCAATGTGTTATTTCCATCTGTTGACAGGTATTACTCTAATTAACAATTTGTTGACAAACAAATAATCAGGTCCGTATCCAATTCATGACGGTTTGCATATGGACATCAAGTCAGTGTAATAGAGTACCATCACCCATAAGTATAGAGAAAAATCCACCTTATAAGGATATAACTCTTTCCAGTACAAGACAAGTACTTTTCAATCAGCAAAAGTGAAAGTTATTGTTACTGTAACATTTTTATGATAAATAACAGTAACCAGTGTGCCCTCTCAGCCAATCTGATGCACCACTGATGCACAGCACTTTGTTGTGACCCACCAAGCTATGATGTTCTCCTATCTGTTAGTCTTACTGAGTGATGACTCACAGGAAAACCTAGTTTTGAACCCACAACACACTAGTGATGACACAAATGAAATCTACTATCACTACCACTGAGTGGGATTATACTTACTTGCTTTTGAGATTTCTAAATTTTAACACTGATAATATAGACATCATAGAAAAAAACATCAACATTGGATCCAACAGAATAAATCTGGATTGTGTTACCAAAGAATTATCTGGGAAGACAACAACAATGTTACAAATTTCCTCACTTGTATATTTCTGTATTGACATGCAGACGATATCATTTTTAAATATCAAATTTTATGTAAATCAGCTGGTCACTATTTTACATATTTCACTTGCAATACTATTAAATCACTGTCTTTCTAACTCTAAATTTTATACAACTACATTCAAATACTAAATATAAAGTTTCTCAGTAATCATTTTTCTTAATGAAAAACTAGAAATTAGAAATTGGATATTTACAGTTACTATAATAATAGTAAAACTAGTATATGATTATGAATTTATCAAGTGAAAATTTCTACTCACACACTACAGTCAAAAAAATTTGGGCAGCAAATTCAAATTTTCACTAACATTTCATAAGCATCATCCCTACAGTCCATTGTAGTGATACCGATCAAACATGGCAGCCCTGATGATGCTGATGAGACATCAATGAACATTTGGGATTCGCTTCCAAAAATGTTTGATTGTGAGTAGAAATTTGCATTTGATACTATGAACCCAGAGTCCATGAATATTCCTTCTTGCAGTATATACATTCCCATACTCAACTTCTGTGCACTTTCAATGAAGTTTTTCTTTTGATCTTATGGAGTGTGTCATAACCCATTTTCACTTAATGTCAGGAACTATCACATAGAAAGTCCTTCTGAAAAGGATTTTCATTAAATTTATGTATCGGCACAAAATACAACACTTTCAAAAATGTTTTTAAAAAACAACAAAAATTTTGTATTGTAAATTGTGCTTTCTTGCTGACCAATGACAGAACCTAAGTTCTACTATTCGAGAGACAACTTAAATTAATCAATAGAGGTAGCATTATTTTACTTACCAAAAAGGATAAGACCCCCTGCTAAGGCTGCTGACCAATGATTGAACCCTAGTTCTACTACTATCTGATAGATAACTGGACATACAGCAGTACCAAATAAAGCAGGAAGTGCTCGTAGATGCCAAATAGGCATGTCTTGTGGATAATCTATAGAAGGAAGAGAAATTATGATGATATTAATATAACCATTTATAGACGGTCTTTTATGTAGGTTTTGATTTGACTCTCAGACTGGTGACTTGTCTCTTGAGTAGCAAAGGGGCTAACTCGAGGTATCATAACAATTAAAGTATATTTAGTGCCACTGTCTTTACAGGTTTACTTGATTGAGCAACCCAGTCAATTACACCATGGCAATGACAAGCTTATACATATACTATCACACGATCAGGGGCTTTCAGGTGAGAGATCTAATCAAGGAATGGCTGGCAGTTACTTATTCAAAGGTTGCCTTTCCTCCCAGATGACTTGTGCTGCTACTCTAAAAATCATATTTCAATACTTTGGTTCATATAAAAGTATGTTGTTTTGGTAGTTTTAGTACATTCATTAGAAATACAAACTTACAGATTTTGTTATTACTGTTAAAGTCCCACTTCTCATTGCCATGTTTGATTGTCTACTATCAATCAAAATAGGTTGTGCTGTTTGAATACACCTGTAGGGATGTGCACACACCATCCCCAGAGCAAACAACCATCACAAAACTGACTCGGTGTATGAGTAATATTCTGAACTGGGACCAAGTGAATGAAGTCTTGTCACTCTCTATGAAACAATATATTTTCCCTTTAGACCACTGTGTAGACTTCTTTTGTTTTCATTCACATTACTTAACAATGGTATGGTGAGAACTGACTAGTTTTACCAAAACTCAACTACAGTGCTTTTCTATGCTTTCAAATGAACATTTATAATTATATATAATACATGCAACAATTCATTAAGAAGTATAATGACACACTGGTTTTTGATGCAAAGTATTGCAACATAACTCATGGAAGTACAATACCATTCCACATGTATGAAGTTAGCTGTTACAATACATATACATGGAGTATTTGTATGCCTGTGGTTTTTACTTATAATTAAATGGAATGTGAGTGGATAACTGTGTGTGTGTGTGTGTGTGTGTGTGTGTGTGTGTGTGTGTGTGTGTGTGTGTGTGTGTGTGTGTGTGTGTGTGTGTGTGTGTGTGTGTGTGTGGTATTAGTGACTTGCATGCATGTGTCTGTAGAATGGGTTGACTGGCCTTGCGTGTGCCAGTACAGTTTTAGTCACTTGCCTGCTCCAATTTTCTGGAAAACATAATTGCCATCAAAACCAGCTAGGTATCCAGTGGCTGCATATAATAACTTCCCGAGTGGTGGATGAATGTCAAAGAAGAAGGTTCTCCTCAAGTACATAGCAGCAAACTGACCAAAATGAACTTCATCAAATCTGTGAGTCAAACATATCCTATCCTGGTTAGAATTGTGTTGCTTTGCTGGGAGCTTATATTACCCAGGCAACAAATTTGAAAATAACATTTCATTTTAATTAGCAAAACTTTATAAACTAATGCCAGGATGAGGATATGAACAATACTGCTTTACTCCATTAACTGGTATATCCAGACAAAAATCAGCCCTTATGTGACCTATCTGAGACATCTACAGCTACCTAAGAACACTATTCCTTGCCTTACCTCTGCCTCCCTTAGCCTTTTTTTATCACTTACTGGTATACACTGTGAGTGAGACTATGGTGCCTTATGAACTATTGTGAAGGGAAACTATGTAAAGAAGGTGGCAAATTTAACAAGCATGTAGAAAGTGAACTGACAGTACACTAGTTACACATTTTGTATTCCAGCTAGGGATTTAGAATGAGGGATTAGACTACAGGATTAGACTCCTTAGCATGTCCCTGATTTGTACCTACCGTACTTTAGTGGGTGGACACTATTCTACATGTGTCAATAATTGTGGGAGCTTGATCATCATTATCATCCGTGACTCTAAATCTGTATAGAACAGAACTTTGTATGTGGTGTCTTATAATTATGGACTTAAGTCATACAGTTCAGGATTTCTCCAAAGGTGTACATGTAGTGTTTCTGTAATACAACTTCTATCTACATAACCCTAGTCTAGTTCCTATATGATATCGTTACGATTTACACCATGGTTTAGTTAGAGACCATGTTGGCATCCAGACTACATAACCCACATCTGGGGCATATCTACAGTACTTACACTATTGCCCTTGGCTGTTCTAGATACCATAATCGTGTACATAGTGCAAAACTTGTCAGAAAAACCAGTAGTAAATTAATATCTGCTTTTATAACAAATGGAGGCCTGCTGTCCTCTACCTCAGTCTTCTTTTCCTGCAAAATGAAATGAATATGCTAAAAATATTCTATTGCATCAATACTACTGTAGGTATGTATATTGCAGCCAATATATGATGTCATGTATAAAACTGTAGCAGGTAGTGCAGCTACATAAAGTTAATTATCTATTTATTATAAATAAATAAATAAATAAATAAATAAATAGATAGATAAATAAATAAATAAATAAATAAATAAATAAATAAATAAATAAATAATTTTTAAAATAAATTTTAAATTTTTTTTTTTTTTTTATAAACAATGACATGTTCTAATCATGTAAAATTATATGAGGATTGGGTATTTATTTTGGATTTTTAATTTAAAAAATAATTTTATCATGGCTTCCTACCTGCAAAGTCAATGTGACTGAAACATATGTTACAATATATGCTATTAAAGTCCTTGTTTGTAACTCAGTAAATTGCAAAAGCATAATAAATGTGTAAAATCTTTGTTATTGTACATACAATAACAAACTTTTTACACATTTTGTTAGCATTTTATATATGAAGCAATATTTAAAAAGTTACTTAGCTTACTTCAGTATTACTTTCCATCTTCACTAATTTGCATATTCTTAAAGATGAATGGGGACTGGCAAGATTTAGTTAACGAAGCAGACGGCCCCTGGCCCTGTCGTCGTCAGCTGTTGAACTTGCAGACCAATATTGTACCAATACTCACTCACACACGATAATTCTACTTTAACTTGTCCAAAAAAAATTGCAAAACATTTGAACGATGTGCAGAATTGTTCATTTTGAAATACGTTAACTTTTTTATCCAAACTCACATTTTAGTCAAAAACAGCGGTCCCACAACAACACAACCAAAAACAGCGCCATTTTGGAAAGTGCTTCACGGGAGAAATCACGACCTTTGACCGACCTCAAAATGCGCAGCTTGCTATGCGCGAAACTAGCAGCCAGGCCCGTGTGAGTGAACTCTTGTTATTGGTGATTGTGCTATCTATTTTATAAAGGTTAGTGGTATTTTATCGTATCGCGATTTCGTTATTTTACAGCTTGTTATCTTGACAAATGACAACCCTGACTTTGAGTGTTACAGGCATCACGTCGCTTCAGTTAACCACAACATAACGTTAGTCGTTACGTTAAGTCATGTAATTTCCTAACCGTGTGTGAGCGGTGTAACTGTTTGACTTGAGTTGTAAAAATCCTCACCACTGTGTCCATTTACAATATTCATATATCTACACACCAAGGAAACGTAATTTCGGTTATAGTATAACGTGTGAGTGCACTGTTTTTCGGTTGATCGGTCACCGAACTGCAGGGCGAGGTAGGTAGGTGTGTACGTAGGTATGGACCGAGACGATCGATCATCACCCGAAACAACTCAAGTGACCTCCAATATATGAGCTATGTGGCCTTCAATATTCATGTTTCATTCTATCTTTGTTGTAATTGTTTTAATTGTTAGAATATTGTAGCCACGCATCACTGCCACCACTAATTGAATGATAAAATATGGATCGATTTTGACAATGTTTACAATGTCGATGTCTAGGCAGGGACCGTTCACTTTTGTTTTATTTGAACGTACCTAAACGTAATTATTACATGTACGGTCTGCTCGAATTTAGGTCAGAGAAAGTGGTGTCACCGCTACCCCAGGAGTGGATCAATTGACAGTCCACGATATCCGTAAATACCTATCCGATTGTGTCATTGTCGGCTTACTTTCTCTTTCCATTTTGGCAGTCATGTAATTTCGTAATAAGCAAATGTCCACTTATCTTCAGTTATATGTTCAATAATAAACCAAGTGTGTTCGCACAAAGGTCCTGGCAAAAGGTAGAACTAGTGCCCCTCCCTAAATTTCACACCCACTTAGGAATGTGTCAGTGACATAATACTTCATGTGCAAACGAAAAGGAAGGCAAATTAACAAACCTGAATGAATTTATTTAATTTCATAATACTTTAGTGTTGAAATATCAACATCCATCCTGACAATGATTATTTTATGTGATTCTTCTTAGAACTAGTTTATGTTTATTTCAAAGGTGGTATTACAATAAAGCCTATTAGAGGTCTGCTTGCTACTTATATGCCACACACACTAACTGTAGTAGTGCAATTCCCAGGTGTCCTCACCCTAGATCTGTCTGGCTAGCACAACCAAAACAAACAAAGCTTGAAAGTGACATCAATTTTTAATGAAAATTATATTCATATAGAAAATTAGATACAAAAAAATCTATTATTCTGACTTATTAAATAGGTTTCTCATTATCAATTGAAAAATTAAATTAAATTAAATTTGGCAAAGCAAGGGCAAATGTATAATATCAGGACTTTATTTTTAGCATTTTGTCCTTGGCAACCTTTTTGATTCCCTAGTGGTTTGAATAATATTTAATGACATGTATTCAGCTGCCCATTTGCAAGGTAAAAGAGAGTTTTAAAATTGGCTATATTAATGACAAATGGGTATTTATTTTTTATATTTCATTCTTAAGACAACTCTGCTATGTTTTCGTACCTGAAAAAACATTGTGAAATAGCATTGATCAAGTCAGTGTTTGTAATTCAGTAAAATTACAAAAATATAAAAAAACGTGTCAAAAGTTTTTTGAGTACAATAACACATTTTTAAATTTTTTTTGCAATGTTTTGAGTTACAAACAAGGTCTTGGTATATGGTATATTGTACCACATTGTATTTTCAAGTATAAAAACATAGCAGAGGTGTTTTATCGATTTGTAAATGCAAAGTAAATACCCGTTTGCCATCCATATGGTAACTTTAAAAATCAAACTGAATAACATGGGTCAACTAAGGTCAAAATGACTAGTACAGACTGGCATTGGAGAACCCTGAATAGTGTGGGTCAACTAAGGTCAAAATGACTAGTACAGACTAGCATTGGAGAACCCTGAATAGCATAGGTCAACTAAGGTCACAGTGGCCAGTACAGACTAGCATTGGAGAACCCTGAATAGCATAGGTCAACTAAGGTCACAGTGGCCAGTACAGACTAGCATTGCTGGAGAACCCTGAATAGTGTGGGTCAACTAAGGTCACAGTGGCCAGTACAGACTAGCATTGGAGAACCCTGAATAGTGTGGGTCAACTAAGGTCACAGTGGCCAGTACAGACTAGCATTGGAGAACCCTGAATAGCATAGGTCAACTGAGGTCACAACTTCAAACTTCTTGCCCACCCTACATGACATGCACAGACATAATTATTATTATTATCAATACACTTACATAACACTTGTTAATTTCATTTATCTCATACTGTAGTGATGTAACACATTAGAATGGCAGTTGAGGTTAAAAAATATGTTGCAGCATGTTGATATATGCTGTTGAATTGATATTGGTTTAATAATATTCACAGTAGGATGGCATTTCTGGTAACTTCCATGATCTTGCAATGTACATTTTGGAGTTACACTATTTTGATTGCATGGTGATTATATGCACAACAGAGGCCTAGGCACTGCTATCTCCCACTTGTGTAACCTTAGTACCTCATACAACAACATTAGTTTCAGTTTGTGTCTATCGAAAGTAAGCCATCACCTCAATTGCCGCTCTGCTCCCTTAGCTAGGTTTAAAAAGAATAAATCAATTGTGCAAATTTTATATTTAATCACATTGTGAAGAGTGATAGGGATCCTTTGAACTGCCAAAGCATGTCTCTTCCTTCCCTGAAACTAAAAGAGGAAACACCATACAGTGCAAAACAGGAGATGAAAGCCATAGAGGGTTTTACCAGGATATTGTACAGAGAAGTGTTGTGATTCATGAAGACAGGAACTATTCCAACACTAGTTTCATCAAAAGATTTTCTTTGAAATAAATGAAACAGGGTTTCATAGAGAATAAAGTCAATGTGAATTATGAGTGTATTCAAATGCAAAATAGTTTTTAATTTATTCATAAACAGTAGGATAGATTCTAACTAGGATAGATTCTAACAGAATTAAAGATATATGATTAGGATAGATTCTAATAGATTTTCTAGAGACTGTAAATATCCCAAACTGTATTTTCATCCAGTGGTCTGAGCTGTGATAATGCAGTGTGATCCTTCTCTGGTGCTATTGCAATACAAGGTTTATCATGGTGATATTTACAGACTTTTTATGCTAATAAGATGTTTTCAAATGCAAATAAGCTACACATGTACTGGTATTAAAATCAAGAACATACATGTACATCATGAAAGAATGGCAGGTCCTGTCTTTAGTTTTTTAAAAATTTTCTTCTGGAGACAGAAAGTGGTTTTGAACCGATTTAAGTTAACTGAATCAGTTTGAATCAGTTTCAAATGTATTCAGGTGGGGACAGGGCTATTATAATTACTTTGCTTGAAAACTGTAGTCATATATTGAACAGTCTGCAGCTTTGTGGCTTGTTGTGAGAGTAATTTGGAATTTCAAATATGACAAGGGTTATAATAACATGTCAAACCTTATACATATAGCTCACAAATGTCTTCATATTAGTTTGAACTGTCATGCCTATCACTTGCCATTGCAAATTGTACGGAATGTGAATTACCAAGAAATATTTTGTTTGTAGAGACAAATGTACCTGAGCATTCATACATAACCTGTTTATCTCTGAGCTTGTCTCTACTTTTGTGTAGTTTCTGATCCACTTAGTGTCACAGACTCACATTGACTTCTGAACCACCTTAGGCTAGTACATAAGAACAACGTGTCACCTGTACAGAAGTATGCAATCAAGTAAATCAGCTTCCTCTACCTTGTACAAATTGGCCTCCTACACATGTAAAATTGTTTCCAGTTGACTCACAAAGTTATGTTTCATTTAATACCGAGGGCTACACATTTCTTGCACAGGAAATGTGATTATGATGTTTTTAGTCCACATGTATCTCTCTGAATCAATTCATCCATTCACTGAAACTTACTCTATGCAGACTCTTTATTTCACCCCAAGAAAAAGCAATAAAAGAACATTTTTTTTAATGAAAAGAAAACTAAGAAAAGTTGAATCGGAAGTATTGTGTCATTACATGTACATGTGTACATGACTATTAAAGAAATAGCAAAGTTACTGTATGCTATTACTAGCCTAGAATCCAATGCATGCCAATGGGGGTGTTGAATTCGTTATTCGTTAGATGGGGAAATAAAAATTCAAAATTCCCATTCAAAATTCACCTGGATTCTAAGTTAGTATGCTGTGTGTCTTTCAAATGACGTTATTGTGTTTGTAAATGAGAATGTTTTGTTGTTACATTTGTATGTCTTCCACACTGTGACAGTAGGATAATATTTAAAACACTTCCTGTATTTTGGTCAACAACATTAGAACAGACAGTCAACTTAGATATTGCTTTGACGCCATCATCATGCTAACATTTTCCAAAATTTTGTAAAATTTCCACGTTTTTATCTGGTCATATTTCAGCAAAGTCTAAATATATTTATTTTAAATGTTTCCTGGGACAAGTTTTTCCTTGTAATTATTGTTGTCATTGCATGTGGTCGTATGTTGTTTATGAAATAAAACAACATAGTTAGTGTATTTTGGTATAATTTCAGATTCCATAGCACGATGTCCTTTGTATATAGAAATGCTGTAGTGTGTCGCATTCCAGATTCATTTGCCAAAGAAGCATTGCGACACAAACCATCTGACGATGAAGTGAATTTGGAGAAAGCAAGAAGACAACATGAAATCTTTGTCCAAAATCTCAGACGGGTAAGTGTCAATTTAATAACTGCTTGTACAGACACTGTGTGTTATCAATAGTATTTTGTGACATGAGGCCTTAGACTAGTTTTCTAGTAAGACCTGGAGCTGCACTTGAAAGGTTGCCAAACAAAAGCTGAGGATGACAGTACATGTACTTCTGGTGGGCAGTTCCGAATCTGCACTTGCCATTGACAAACAAAATCTAAGGATGACAGTACCTCTGGTGTGCAGGGCAAGCTCTTGACACAGTACCTTTGGCATTATGCAACCTGTGGTCACTTTAAATTAAAGTTTAGCAGAATTACCTGAAGGTCTAGAAGCTAGGTGAGCCTTGGACTTGAATGAGCGGCATATATGAGAAATGTAGTGTGAGCATGATTCTCAGTATAACTAGAAGGGGATACAGAAATTACTAGAGGGTTCAAGTTCAGGGAGAACATTGGAATACTTTGCTGACAATAGTGTACAAAGCAGACATACAGGATTGACAAAATCTGGAAAAGGATTGTGCTCCTATGTACCTGAATAGATTTGTATGTTAAGAGTAGGCCATGTTATTTCTGTAATTATATGGTTCTACTTATTAAACTCAGTGTACCTACCAGACATTCTTTTAGAGGAGTGAGTTCTGCTCATGCTTTCATGAAAAGAATAGCAGTAAATGAACATATTCAATGTGTGTATACCTTGCATACATCATTACATGGGCCAATCTCAACCAAACCTGGCACAAGTGTCAGATTCTATAGTCTGCATGTGCACATCACTTTGATTCTAAGGCCAGGGTACTCACCAGGCATTTTAGAAGAGTGAGTTGCACTCAATAGAAGTACATTTGACTTACACAAATTACAATATAAATTTGAGTCCTTAGCGTCAAATATTGAATCCAGGGGTCAAAATATGAGGTTGACATCCAATCCATAATAATTAAGATGAATGTATTCAGTGCAGTGTCCACCTGCCAGTACATACCATTGAAAATCAATAAGTACAGTAACACAAGGACACTGGTAACTTGCATGGCATGAATGCAAGCCTTGGAAATAATAGTAATAGGTTCAGGAAGGATGCAGTCTAAGCAGCTTTTCTTTGCAGTAAATATTATACTGTAGGACTTTTTGGAATTGCTAATGAACACTGAAATTCTCATATTCATGAGGACTCAATATTAATCTTTGAATATCATTGATTGCGTGATGTGAAGTCATGAAATAGGGCCATTCTTTTGTTTTGGATCACCTATGTCAGATGACTGTTTTTTTTACAGCCAAAGTGTAGTCTTAATTTGATATTGGCCTTCAAAGACACACATTCACACTTGTTTATTTGTTTCCTTTACATGTAGTTTCACTGATATCAACCAAAAGAGAATTTATCTCTTGTGTGTCAACTTGTTGCAATACAAAAAGCAAACTTAGAACAAAAAACTGTAACCATCCTATCAAATACATAAATAGAAATTAAATTCTGGTTTGTTCGTGCTTAGCTGCTCTGTATAAAGATAATGAAACAAGGATTTTTCATAGAAATGTAAAATCTACTTTGAGGCTCGTATCCTATAATGACCTTGTTCTTTTAGAACATTTATTAGTAAGAGATAGACAATTCAAGTTTCAGTTCTCAAAGTCCTACATGTATCTCTATTGAAAACAGCACAGTTTGTCTTGAACCAATAATTGGCATGACATTTTTTAGTGTACATGCGTATGTACGGTATTGAAGCATGGTAGCAAAACATGGTGGCGGCATGACCAAGCAAATTAAATAGCTTGTTGGTAGTAAGGTTTGTGTATGAAGCCATGAGTGTAGACAGAACTGTTTGTCCTAGGGATGGGTTTAAACTGAGTTCAAGTATGTGTATGAATCATCCTACACAAATAGTATCTCATTGACAATTGTGTAACCCTGAACAGTCCACTAAAGGTGAGAAGGTCAGGAGTAGCTCAATATAGATTTGAAACTTTGAATTTTTATTCTCTTCTCCTGTCTGTGTATACAAACGGAAAGCTGAGTGTGAAAAACTTAGTTCTTATATCTGTAGATCTGTATTAATGACTAGATAACTGATTTAATATATGATTGGCAGAGAGAGAAGGCACATAGTCAGCTCAGGCTGGATAGATGATTTAAAAGCATAAATAGATCCGGCCTCTACCATGACATCTCCAATTTTGTTCCAGTCTGTTATTGTTGGTGGGAAGATGTCAGTATTACCCCAGTACAGTTTATTTTTATCTGGTAGCAATGAGAATTGTTTGTTGTGTTTGTGGTGGCAAATCCATTGAATTTCCTTGCTTCATTGGTGTCTGTGGTATGATATTACCCTTTACAAATGGTTGTATAATCGGATGTAGATATTATTCACCACATGGAACAGATGGACATAGATTATAACAACTAAACAATACCCTCATGGGAGACCCTTTCAGTCAAAAGTGAAATAAAATGAATATTTTTTTTTTATTGGAGACATTTTCAATACCTGAATGTTCATGCACAAATCTCAGTATATTATGACAGGGTGTTCCACCTTCTCCAAAGACCACAATCTATAATGTTTCCATGAATACCCACAGACGGTACTAAAAATAGCCAACAGACTGTAACTTAAGCTCCATTACTGCAGAGGCTTGTCATGTATTAAGTATAGTGCAGGCTTCAGTTAGACAGAAAAGACAAGTCATGTACCGGTATGCATGTCATAAACAGGCATTTGGGAGGTACATGTAGAACTAATGATGAAATTACAGGAAGGCATTTGAGGTACATGTAGAACTAATGATGAAATTACAGGAAGGAATTTGAGAGGTACATGTAGAACTAATGATTAAATTACATGAATTTTACAAAATTATGAAATACCAACATAGCATCATTTTTAGTACATTGAATAGATTTATACGTCTTAGAATAGATTTAATTGAATACTGATTTTCAAAGATAAGCAGTAAGTGTCAGGTGATAAGTACTGAAATGGTGATTGGCAGTTTGTAAGAAGACTATTTAGATGTACATGTACTGGTAGTTAGTAATTTGACATTGATGAAGCGTTCATTAGTGCTATGCCACTCAATCTAATATTACACCTGTGACATGCTTTGCACTTGCAGATCAAAGATGATCACAATATGATGACATACATGTATGATATATTAGAATAGTTTAAAGATTCACATGCTCAGTTTATATGTTTTTGGGATGTAATGTTTTTTTTCGTCAAATTACAATGTATAACTTTTAAGTATTCACAGTATTCTACTTACAATGTACATTTGTATACTTAACCATCACTTGCAATATTGAATTGACTGAACTCAAACCTGGTATTAAGATATAATTTATAAAGAATCCATAACGTAATTTATTATATGTATCAAAATATGTAGTTGAACTCCCTACTATGCAACCAACAGTTCTAACAATGTCAGAATAAAAATTGTAATGTCATAGAAGGTATGCATTGACATTGACATTATACTGGAATAGTTTAATCAAAGTTCTTTTTTAAATACTTTCACTTGAGTAAAAAGCTTCTAAACTTCAGCTTGTACCAGTTTCATCAAGGTTGTATGCAAGTATTTTGAACACAGCCAGTCCTACTTGACTAAAGTTGGTCAGTCAACGTAAGCTAGCCACAGGCTCTATTTTTGGCATACTACATGTACCAAATTGTGAGTAATGAACATATTCACTGCTGTGACCTTAATAGTGCCTTGACAAGCAGGATGTATTTATGGTGATTCTGTTGATCCATCTCATCAAAGTTGTAATTGAATCATTTTCTTTTATGCATGGATTTAATAAGTGAGCCTCGGAATTGCTTTTAGTGTGTTTAGAAGCACCTGGGGATAGCAGATATGAATGTTAAATATATGTATACAAATATCCATTATGTACGTACAGTTGAAAGCAATAATTTGTTTTTTATCCATTACTTTTATGCTAATAATGAAGGGCTATTACCTACATTGTATAGAAATAGTCTGTATATAGATATTACTGGACAGTCTCAATGAGTACAAATAAATGTATGTTCTACTAGTTTTGCATCTCAGCAGGGTTTCTGAAGGCAATGGATTCAAATTTAACACATTAATGGTGAGAACTAACAAGAGTGAAAGTACACACAGGAAGGAAAAAACGCATGAATAATAAAAACAAGCAAACTAACAAAGCACACGTAGTTGACAAGACTGTGAATTATAAACTCACAGAAAACAAGGAAATTTGTGTTCATTTCCAGATCCAAAGATTATGTAGAAACTCATCGCATGTATATTCACAAGTTGTTAATGACAAATTCTGAGAAGGGCTTTACACATACAGCAGTAGAGCAACTACATGTATTTAAGATAAGTAAATTTATAGAGTGTTGAAGCAGCTACCCATTGTTGTTAAAGATATGGTAATTTATGTAAATTAACCTATTTGATACTGAAATCTTGTCATTGAAGCCACAAATGTCATTTCAGCAGAGTTTGTGTAGTATAGCTGATAAGTGTAGGTAGAATTTGTCAGAAATAATATCACCAATAATGTAATGGGAACTGCCCTTAAAAGTAAAATTATTGAGATTTGTCAAATTTTCAAAGCAAAATGTAAGTTATTGTATATTTGTTTTGAATTGTATTTTATATGATTCCATCAATATCTGTACATTATAGTATTAGGATAAAATATTTTTAATAAGTTTTTAATACATTTGTATTTAATGATGATTTCTGACAGTTTGTCCATATCTGTAATAATACTATAAGCATGCTATATTAAATGTGCAGCCATTCTGCCAATTTTCAAAATCTGAAAACCCTAATATGAGATATGTACCTATTAAATTCTTACATGATTCTTAGAATAATTGGATGATGAATTTTCGCTGAGTTCACCACAAATACTAATCATTTCATTATTTTCTTTGTTGCCAAGGAGAATTGAATATTACACTTTTTTGTTCAATCTTTGTAAAGCTGAGTGGAATTCTTGATCTCAGTGTACAATATGGCGGTTTTATGACTTGTCCCATGTGTGCTGTTATCAGCAATGCAATGACAATTTATCTTTCATAGCGTTTGTTGGAGAACAATATTTCTAAGACAGTTGTTTGTGTAAAGATATGAGAAATTTTAGTTCTATAAAGTATTTAGTGTGGCATGACTCAGAAAGTAGAATTGTCTTACTTGAGAGTTTGTCACTTCATTAAAGACTTCATCTTGATTTGAATGGCAAACTTGGTGATCATCTTTTTAAGTATTATGTGTGCAGTTATGATACATGGGATGATATGATGTGATATGATGTGATGTGATATATGATATGAGATATGATATGATATGATATATATGATGTGATATATATGATGCGATATATGATATGATGTGATATATGATATGAGATATGATATATTATATGATACGATATATAATATATATATGATATATGATATGATATGATGTATTATATATCTTGTGATATATGATGAGATATGATATATGATATGATACGATATATGATATATATGATATGATATGATATGATATATGATATATATGATGTGATATATGATATGAGATATGATATGATGTGATATATGATATGATATATGATATGATACGATATATGATATACATGATATGATATATGATATGTATGATGAGATATGATATGATGAGATACAATACAATATATGATATGTGAGATATGATATGAAATATGAAATATATTATATGAATCAAATATGATAAGATATATATGATATGATATGATCATTGATATGAGATATGGAATATATGAAATGAATTGAATATGACATGATATGATATATGATATGATATGATACGATACGATACGATACGATACGATACGATATATGATATGATATGATATGATATGATATGATATGATACAATACGATACGATATATGATATGATATGATATGATATGATACGATACGATACGATATATGATATGATATGATATGATATGATATGATATATGATATGATATGATATGATATATGATATGATATGATATGATATGATACGATACGATACGATACGATACGATACGATACGATACGATACGATACGATACGATACGATACGATACGATACGATACGATATGACATGACATGAAATATAAGATATGGACAGCAGTAATAGTAAAGTAGCATTAGTCCTTCAAGTGTACATGTAGACAAAACTGGTTAAATATTCACATGATCTTATTAATAACACAGTGTGTAAAGTGGTTCAGTCTGTGTGTCTGACCATAAAATTAAGTCATTGGAGCCAACAGTCTGGTGTTCAACACTCCATAAAACATTTCATTTTCAAGCATGTATTTGTTTATTGTCAGTTTTCTGGTCACATCGGAATGGTGATCAATAGTGAATACATATAGTTAAAATGATGTTGCAGCACGTTTTAGTGGTCCAGGAATGTTATCAGTAAGAATAGTGTCAGTTATATATATACATGTATGATGAAATATGAGTGCTGAGATATATCTTTGAAGGCAGGATGGAATATGATAAAAGTAATAATTCACAACGTAATAAAATAACAAAAACAATATTACCAGGACATAAGACATGTAACGTAGTGTTTTTTGTTAAAGGTTGGGGAACTATTGAAAACAAAGTAGAAGTAAAACGCACATAATTTCGCCATATAAATTGTACCATAATTGAGAAAGTAGTGAAGTGAAAGAATCTCAAGGTAAATTTTATCTGCATGTACAAGACATCCTTAACAAAAACAACTGTATAGAGTAGCTATTTCCTTCTTCATATATATCATATTATGCCATGCACTAGCCAAGTTATTGTCTGCAAACTGAAAATATGTACATGTACCTTAATCACTTTTATGTCACAACAACCCTTGTCTACATCACTGGTTCTGTGCTGCTACTTGAAAAATGAGTAAAAACCTTCCATATTGCCATTACTTTTTCCATTTTTTTTTTTTTTTTTTTTTATAAATTATGCTTTATTCTGTGTAATTATAATCATTTCACAATATTTTTCTTCATTCAACCGGAAAAATACTCATAACCTAAGTATTTGGCACTTTTTGTCTTGAACTAGTAATGACTCTTAGGAGTCATTTATGGCCGAATGAAGAAAAATATTGGGGAAAATTATAAGGTCACTCATGGCTGAACAAAGACAAATATATTGGGGGATAATATCGGGGAATAAAATCTCATTACCTATTGAATGTTACTAATGAAAAATTTCACTGTGTAGAAGTTAAATACAGGTTCTCATATACATCTTCAGCAAATACATAATGCTGTAAAATTCTAATAAATATTTGTGAATGGCATTTTTGAATATGTTGAAAATTACTTTATGGTCTGTGGATGTATAATCAATAGGTCTTAGAACTGTTTTGAGGTTGAAATTAGAAAAGAAATAGTGATAAATATATCCGTAGAATTACTTTGAAAGATATATTTCCTATTAATTTCATTTGGGTTGTATGATTAATGTTTTACTCCATGTCGCCGTGGGTGACTTAACATGTCATCAAATACTTTGCCGATGGAATTTATGCAGAATTAATAGTGATGGGTCACTACAGTCCATTTGTTATGAACTTCTCTACATATATATGTATGCAGTATTCATTGTAGGAGATTAAAATGATAGGTGACTTCAGTCCATTCCATGTCTATGCATATATGTTACCTATGCACTATTCATGGCAGAGGAAATTCAAATAATTTACAAGTAAAAGAGAGTTCCTTTCACTATTGGCACGTCATTAGCAGGTTGTTGAGGTACATAGTGTAGACATGATTTGTTGTTGATTTCATTGGATGTGAAAGGAACACAGCTATTAGACTGACTGATTAGGATGATAAATGATAGTAAATTTACATGATTGTAAAAGTTATGTACATGGTAATTGTACGTATGATATGCACCAGTGCACACATTTACTAGTGGTATTTTTACTGGCAGTGCAATGCCAAAAACGTTATTGCAT
The DNA here is from genome assembly GCF_964340395.1 of Glandiceps talaboti. Taxonomy (NCBI): domain Eukaryota; kingdom Metazoa; phylum Hemichordata; class Enteropneusta; family Spengelidae; genus Glandiceps; species Glandiceps talaboti. The sequence goes on along the minus strand of NC_135558.1, from coordinate 4,346,530 downwards.
ACATGTACCTTCTTGTACAACTGCCGACATCAGATCATGGACAAACGGAACCTGTTACAAACAAGTAAACAACTGAATTGGATTAATAACACTTGGCACAGCATGTTGGAAGTACAGAGACGTTAGACTTGTATTACATTCCATCATTTGATAAGAACAGTTTTATGGCAACTTTACATAATAGTTCATTTCACAAACAAATGTCCAGTTCCCCTGGCATATTTCCTGTACACACAAAGAGGCCATAAAACTGTTCTTATCAAACTATGGTGTGTTATACAAGTCTCTGCATTCCAACATGCTGAGCCCAGTTATAATCCAATTTATTTGTTTACTTTCCCTGTTTGTAATAGGTTCCAGTTGTCCATGGTCTGATGTCAAGAGTTGTATATAACATGCAAATGAAGGCTCAATCGTTTCTTTCACATGAAATTGCAGGATTGCACAATATGCTTTTTACGGAAATTTGCTGTTTTGGATTAAGCATAATAACAGTATCCATACCATGTTAATGCCAGAAGGGGTACTCAGGGGGTGTTTGTACTTGTACTTGCAGTGTTTCTGCTGCACTTTTATGCACTGCATCTACATGTATGCCTGTGAATGTATAACTGCAGAGAACACTGCAAGCGTTTGTGCAAATACCCTGAGTACGCACTCGTGTGTCATGGGGTTCTGTCATAGTATCAGTCTACATATATGTATAACAAATAATGTGTGGTTTAAAAACCAGCCACAAGTATGCAGTGTTAGTGCTACTCAATTTCAAATTACTATAAACCACATGTTATATCTGTGGTGAAAAACTCCTTAGTTTAAGCACCTCATTTTCTTGTGCAACAAACAAGTGTTATTAGCCATAGTACATTTTGACAATGAATAAATGTACTAGCCAAACACTGTTAGTACTAGCCAAACACTGTTAGTGTTACAGTACATACTTGGCCAAGACTGGTTGAATATCAAAGTTCCTGTAGCCATGATGCAAGCAAGTTTTTATTAACCACAGTGTATTTTCAATAAATTTAACATGAGATCAGAGAGGAATAGCATTACAAATGTACATACTTTTTTTGCAGCATCTCACATCTAATATCTTTCATTTTGTAGTTTTTAAAATCTCTAACTTATACTTTATCAGCATTTTATGTTTATATGGTATCAATAAGATTACAAAGTTGAATTCAATTGTCTTGAATAACTCCTGTCTCCACAGTGGTCATAATATTTTGATTTTTTTTTTTATCACAAATGGGAACAAAACAGAAAATGAACAGAAAATTTCGCTGTATTATTTATATCAGATTTCTTTTCTTTGAGAAAATCATTTGTCCATACATGGAGCAACAGATATAAATTACCTGACAGAATAGTATTGACCATAGACGTAGGGGAGAGCTGTCCTCTCCAGTGTCTAGGAGAGAGTACACACTGTTTCTTTGATTCAGCCTGCTTTCTCAAGGATCGCTGAAAATCACTTGTAAGCACCGTGGAGGTTGAATACATTACAATACAGTGAAGTTAATCTGAGTAGTTTGAATGAATAGGCAGTCTATTTTAGAGGATAAACCACCTGATCGGTCAATAGCAGTAGTGCAAATAATCCGTTTATTTAGCTTTTACAGTCTCAACAAGGATGTCTGACTCACATACAACTCATGAAAAAATATTTGACTGAATGACGTGAGCTAAATAAAGACTTCATGCGAAAACAAAATTAGGTAAAGACAGCAACACAACTGATACAAAAACAACAGTGGGTAACTCTGATGTACATGTAGGTTCAGGCAGAACCATATGGTGCTTTTGTCACTTTGTTTATATCTGTGCCTGTGAACATTATTTATAATGTAACACTAACAGTCATACTTGTTTGTTTGTTTGTTTGTTTGTTTGTTTGTTTGTTTGTTGTAACATGTAACATTCTATCTGTAAACAGAATTATGGTAACCTGGATCCTGTGGTGTTTATACATTTATAGGTTATTGACGATAAATACATTGTATGGCTTTGCTTGAATCTTGTCTGCTTACCACAAGCAAGCAAATGCACCACAGTGTTTTTTCGTAGGTTGTACACAGTTAAATCACCTGGGACATTGCCATGATAGTGATATGTGCCTTGAAACTAAACTGTCTGAAGTAATGTCTCAGTTTATAGCATAGCACAATAGAATGTAAGTCTTAAAATTAGGTACAGATTTTATTGACTATGAAATAAAGAATTGTTCAATATGTTTCAAACAAAGAGAAGGAAGAAGAATCTAAAAGGTAGAAATAATTGAAAACCAGGATGATATTTATAGTTAAATACATTGTGTAATCTTAGTAATAATTCTGGTGTGAAACTTGAATTTATAAGTTGATTTGAAATGTGTCTCTAAAATCAAGAGAGAGAGATAAAATTTCATAGTGCACTGTAACCATTCTACCACAGACAGCATAAAAAGGAGTCATACACAAATAGTTCCTTTCATTCAAAATGGTTGCCAAATTGTGTGAACTCGTTTGGAAACTAAGAAATTACCGATTCTGTTGGCACTACACATGAAGTGTTTTCTTTCTTTTTTATACTTTTCTTGAAAGGTATTTTTTCATTTGTACTTTTAGAAGTTTTAGTATGAGATCCAAAAGTGCAGTCTGTGTAATAAGTACAAATGTATGTACAGTCATTGCTTTCTTCCATACAGGTATGGAAACAATTACAAATATTATGTACTTGCTATGTGGTATCTCTGATATCATTTTTAAGTGTCATCACAGAATAATGCAGTGTATATTGAAATTAATCAACAATGTACTCACATCACATCTCATAAGGACTGTATGCTATCAAATTTACGCATGTACATGCACACACATATTTTCGTGTCATTATCTTCATAATATCATGTACAGTTATTTCCACAAGATTTGCATACTGATGTAAAGAGAAAACAGAAGAAGGACAGACAGACCTTTATGAAAACCACGTTTTGTATTTGTCTTTCAAATATTATCTGAAATTCTAAATCTTCATCTTTCAAATTTTGGTTGAGATTCTAAACACCTTGTCATTTCTGTATCTACCGTAGATTACCATTTTTGCTACAGTATACTAAATGTAAATGTAGTGGCAAAATATTTTTATTGTCAATATTCCTGTGGTTTCACCTACTTGATATTTGCCACAATTAGGTATTTAAAAAACAAAAAAACAAAAAAAACAAAAACATTCTTACATCGTATGTGTATGAATACAAAATGACATTTTTACCACAATTAAGTAAGAAGTGTTTAATACATACATGTACATACATATGAAAATTTCTACTCACAGAGTCAGCTAATTTCTAGAAATTGAATCCCAAATGCATGTACATGTTTGTAGATTTGACATTTGTACTTGCCATTTATGTATTGTAAAAAAATTCATAAATCATACAATATACATATAAATGGCTTAAAATTTTTGTAATAATTCTGCTTGTACAAATTTATATACATGTACAGCTGTTGATGGATGACTCCAGAGATGATACTCAGAGTATATACATGCATACTGAAATGTGCTTCCGGGCCAAAATATACAGAAAAAGCGCAATTTCTCTTTGACTTCCTTGTATTGTACATCCTAGATATATTTAGAAAAGTAGCTGTAGGCATCGTATAGATGACTCTTGATACTAGTGGGTTTTTTCCCATTGAAAATTGTCATCAAATTTTGTGCCGTTAGAAAATGAGATCACAAAGACACATCACTACATGGATATGCAAAAGAAAACTGACATGTTGACTTTCCCGTCCACGTCGGTAATTTCCTAGAAAAATTACAAAAGACGAACAAGAGGATTTTTCAATATCTTGACAATGATTAATATGACCACTAGTGTATTAATATTGAGGAGATACATAATTGATGAAAATTATGCAACAAGGTCATTTTACAGATGTTAAAGGTAATAAATATTCTGCCTCAATGACTAAATTTGTTTACACACCCTGCAAAATTATTTTTAAATTACCTGTATTTAGCAAAATTTGCAATTCAGTGTCCTATTTTAAATTTCAGCTTGCTTATATAATAGATCTTAATTGCTATACATGTATGTATATTATGTTGTGTACATACCGGTAATTATACACCCTGCAAAGTTACTGTATCAATTTTCATTCATTGCATTTACATTCCAATGACTGATTTCAATATTATGTAAATTTATACTAAATAATTATGCATGATATGTTACATTTTAGGTGCATAATTGTGCAAACTTACTTGTTCATTTTCCTCAGGATTTCAGGATTCTTCTGAAATTTTAATTTATATAACCTTGCATATCATTTAGTAATTAGTGAGAAAATATGGGGTGAGATAAAAGAATGATAGATTGTCAAAATTATTATACAAGTGTTGACTTGTACTTGGTATGGATAGAACATGATACATTAAGTGTTATAACTCGTATGAATTTATTACATGATTAATGGAATATTTTTATATATTGATGGGGAAAAAATAATTATCAGCAATTATACAAAGAAAAAAAATGATGTCGTTATCATCCAATATCCAGGATTGAAACAAACATTTTTATTCAAATGTTTTGATGTTTAAATAGTGAGATATGAGTAAATACTACACAGTGAAACTGCTCAAATAATTTCAGGAACTACTGCACAAAACATCAAAAGTGGGCGTGGTAAATACATCGTTTTTTTCACTGTTTTGTTGAGTTAAATCTGTCCAAATGTAAGTCATCGGAAGTGGGCAGTCCTAGTTTTGCAGGATATTGCAAAAACAGAAAGCTACAGGAAGACAAATATTTGTCTGAAGTCTAAGTAGAGTAAGGGGCTCTCTTACATTATTGTATAATGGCAACAGTATTATATATACAGTAAAAGATATCCTCTCCCCTAGTATTATGTAGTAAAAAATACCCTGATGCAACCAGCAACATGCAAGCATTTACAAGTGGAACGTGTTGCAAACAGGGGAAGTAAACATATGAACTGGATTACTAACACTTTGTACATTCACTTGGCACAACACATTGGAACTATGGAGACTTGTATTGTATTTGATGGTTTTGTATGGCCTCTTTACATAATAACTGACATTCACAATCAAATTTCATGTTCCCCTGGCATTTCATGTACATGTAGATTAAATTGAACATAAAATTGTTCATATCAAAACATGAAATGTGATTCAAGTCCCCATAGTTCCAATATGCTGACGTGTCAATGGTTATTACTTTAATCCAAATAATTTATATTTACTTTCCCTGTATGTAACAAGTTCCACTTGTACATTTGTACATGCTTGCCAGTCACTGGTTATAAAGGTACCCTCTCCCACTATACATTGACACATTGCTGACAATTTGTCAAACTTAAAATTAGTTAGAGGTTGTTGCTTGACAGCTGGCACATGTTTCAGGCTGTATTTAGTGTATCATGTTTGTTATGTGTACAATCAGGAATATTCTGTGATATGATTTGAGTACTCATTTTGACACCTTGTCCAAACACATTAATTCATAAAATTGAAACTCACCGTTTGGAATAACCTAAAAATCCCATCCGCCATATAACTCACAAATTTCAATCTCCACACTGGTGTGATAATATGAGATGGTCCCTAAGTATAGGGATAATTATACTTCTACTCCAACTTCCACAGCAATCATCCATAGTGACAGACAGTAAAAGGCAAATAAATGATATGTCAGACTGATATGTACAAATGCAGTGTTCTGTAGCTGTACATGATGTATGACATTTGATCTGGAACATAAAAATGTACAAGCTGATTTCCATTAGAAGATTTGGTTCTATTGGACTGTTACAAATTTCATATCATGGTAGATTCCTAGACCATGGTGTATTTATTGTCCACAAGTTCCCAAGCTACAGTATTGCACAGAAATTTGGTATTTTAGTTGATGAATGTATACTGCCATTCAGTATAAAGTTTATCCCCGTTTAAGTTCATTTATCATCATTTAATGATTTATCATTAATCATGTACTTCACAAATATTTGTGCTACGATGCACTGTTTTATTAAAACTGTTTTAAAAGCATGGTGTTACCGTGTACAAAAACTCATAGAATTTTCCCAAGAAATGTCCATTTCACAACTTTTAAAACCCGATCATCAAATCCAACAGTTGACTACTGTAGTATCAATGTGTATGGAGCTGTAAAGATTAAAGGGAATCACTTTTTTACTCAGGACCAATTTTTTCTACATCTCTGCCAGCCAGACAACTGTTTTTCACACACAGAAAGATAATCCATATGTGAAACATAGGCTTCATATTGTGAATTTCATGGAAATCGATCAATGACATGTTTTCCTGTGAGATATCCAATTTGAATGGTTCTGACCACATGACTTGAAGTTGTAATACACTAATGTACATAATTAGTCTGGATGTCACCACCAATGTGATCTCTAAACCACAGGAGTGAAGGTGTACATATGTAAATAGCATTGGTAACAATTTCATATAGGAACTAGACTATGTACATATATGTACATGGCATTCTGTATTGCTGATAAACCTTTCTATAAAAAGAAAGGAAATAGAGACTACAGCAAGAAAGGTGGGTGTAATGATGTGTACGTATATAGATGTATGTCAGTTAGGTGTGATAGATAGCAGACAGACAGGAGACCTCATAAGGAGACCGTATTTATGTGTATGTGAGTTATTACAATGTACATGATGTAGATGTGAGAGATAGCAGACAGACAGACAGACAGACAGATTGGAGACCTTATACCTACAGCAAACATTGTCAGTACCCAAATGAATAGACGTCTTGTGGGAAATTGGAATACTTCAACCGAAGCATTGAGAGCAATCTTTTCTGAAAGGACCGGAAGGTGTATGGACCATAGTGCACTATTTACCAATGTGACGACCCCTGGATTGTCAGTCAATGCCCCATTTTCTAACAATACTGGGCATGTGTTATAGTTGTTTGTAATGAGAGGTTGGAAAGGTGTGAACTGAATGTCTGTAAATTGGTTGGACTTTTTATAGAATGAAAAATAGTGAAGGAGTACATGAACTGCATTGGTAATTACATAGTTGTACAGTTTACAGCCTCAACCCTAGTACACAAACAAACCTCAGTGCTATAAATACTGTCATGGTTTTGATGTACATGTACATAGATGTTTGGTGTGTTTTCTAATGAAAGCCTCATCCAATTAGAGTTTTGGGATGTTCTTTGTATTGTCTTTGTTCAACTTTGTTATGCTGCACTTTTAGATGTACCACCACAACACACTTTAATAAACTTGAGCTAATATATTGTTGGTTGTCTGATTAAACCGATATACTCTTTCTGTTTTAATCGGACAACTAACAATATCGTCACTGAAAATTATTATAATCCCAATAACGACAGTGTACATGTTAATTAGAGGTTGATTTTATCCGTAAGTAATAAAGTAATAGGTTGAAATTGTGATCACATTGGGTCACTGATTTTAGGATGCAGACCCAGAAATCAATTTGATAGGATACTGTGCATACAGCTACACAAAATTGTTTACCCAAAGGTAATTCAATAATTTAAGGGTTTACGATATTACAAATAGATGCATATTAAAATCAATTATGTCTTTAATACAAAACAGTTTTAAAATATGTTCCAGTAGCAGCTGTGCAGCTTCAATACTATAGAGACCTCTGCATGGCATTTTAGAAGCAGGAAACATGTACTGCTATTGTATTGTATCTCAATGTTTAACAGAATCCATCGATTATTAATTCCTGTGTCGGAGTTTAGCTACATGTAGTAGAAATGTATTTGGATAAAAGCTATTCAAGATATTGAAAATCTACCTGAATTATCCAGGGTTCTTGTAATGTGTTCAGCTCACAAGAATTATTATAATAAAATAATCCCATATATACATATCGGTATGTGAAGGAATTAAAAACATTTTATGAGATTATCCCATCTTTATTATTACGGTTGATCAAAATATGGGATTTCATATCTTTATTATTAAGGTGGATCTAACTATGGGATTACCCATCTTTAATATTAAGGTGATTCTACCTCTATGTATCTGGAGAAATAGTTACTAATTTTTCTAGAAAGTTTTTTCTTACTTTTCTTTTACTAGCCAGACTTTAGTGAGGAGTCTTTCTGCTATGGATAACACACAGTCAGTTGTACAGAGCAGGGAATATTGCATGTCTGTATCACTAGCAGTATAACATGTACATAGACTGATACAGAATCGATATATCTGTGTTCTACAATAGTACCCTTGTATAAGACTACATGAGATAAGGGTGGCAGTCATGACAAGGTCAAGAGGTCATTGTTTATCATTCCGGTGTTATTACAAAAGTTGATTGATACTAGAATGATTTATAGGGTGTTGACAGAGAGATTTCTAGGTTGACAATAAAGGTATAATAGTCTCTCTGTAATTATCTTTCATGTTATTGCACCATTGGATCTGACTAGAGTATGAACTCTTGAGATGAGGTCATACACTGTACCATGGCATCAGTGACACCAGAGAACATGTCCAGGTGACCATGCAAGAAATATATATTGCTTTAAAAATGACATTTAGCCTGCCATATTTGGTTTGCCCCATACACCTGTTGGGTTTATGTGATTTACATTGAAGTACACACACATGTCTAAATTGTACAGATTTACTGCAATGTCATAAACACAGTGTATAATTGTAATAGATTCATTACATATTGTAACTTTTGATATAAGTTTTTCATCAACAAACCCTTCTGAGCAGCCATATGTCCATGTCCATGATTGACTATTAACACACAGATACCAAAATGTAGACATAGGCACATGCGTACACACACACACACACACACACACACACACACACACACACACACACACACACACACACACACACACACACACACACACACACTTGAGAGGAGGGGGGGGGGGGAGTCGGTACATCAGTGTTCCTGCCAAAATAATTTTACAAGTATAGATGTCTCTGAAAATTTAACTACAGGTTCCTCTGCACAGTAACAGGGTTCGTGAACCCTACAAACACCTCCTGTTACATGTAAATAGAAGTCATCAGTTAAAACAAACATTGTGAATTATGCTGGTAGGTAATAACACCCTATGGTCAATTGTTGTAGAGTTACACTATAGTCACTATAATAATTAATAATTATAAATGTACAAGTCATGTATTATGATATCACCAAGATTGTGGTCATTCATCTCATTATGAAATTATAACCTTTGACTTCACAGACTATAGTCATACATGTGTACCATCATAACATAGCAAACAATTGGCAAATCCAACCATTCTCCAGGAGAACTTTGTAGATAAATTTAGCTACTTATTACTAACCATAGAAAAATATTTATTTTTCACAATGAGTGATGAATGTTGTATGTGACTGTGATACTGTGATGACAAGGGTTTAGTTTAGTCAATATGTTAATGATAATATGTTAAAAATGTTTTAAATGCATGAATAAGCGACATGTAGAGAGACAGACTGACTGACTGAGCAGGCATGCATGTGTACATACATGTACATATCTATGCATACACATACATACATACATACATACATACATACATACATACATACATACATACATACATACATACATACATACACACACGGACAGACAGACAGACAGACAGACAGACAGACAGACAGACAGACAGACAGACAGACAGACATATATAAGTAACCGACTTCATAGAGATACAGATATTGATTCAACAAATATACTATTTAACCTCCTAAGGGAAGGTATAATACAAACTCTGGAGCAGATATAATTTCAGCTTGCTGTGTTTCTCAGAAGTTAGATTTGGGAGCAGATGGCAGCTGTAAATTTATTACTATAATTAAATTATTGTGGAAGTACAAATTAGTCCTATTGGTGGATTACATTATCATAGATAGAGGAATTATCTGTTATCTTCCAGGGCTGTTGTAACATTTTCTACTGGAGTTGTTGTTGTCTGTGAACTACCAGGAGTGTTATCTGTTATCTACCATTAGTAATAACGTTATTTGTATGTCAAACCATTTCATGTAAGGTCTATGGTCAAACATGATTGCACTTAGTGAATATTAATGAGAAAATGTGTGAATGAAGTGTTAAATTGAATGTGTAATGATGTGGTCTAGCAAGATTACATCTCAGACCACTAAAAAAAAAGTGTCTGAAATTACATGCATTCAACTAGATGCGGTATTAAAGGGATCTGCAGATGCACAAACCTATGGATAGCCTCTAGATTAACATACATGAACATGGAAGTGTGTCACATCAGGAGTAGATAAAAGAAAAACCCCTTGATCTCTGTTTACATCAAATACACTGAACTCAGGCATTCTCAGGTCACCACTAAAGGCAATGATTTATGGAATACAGTAAACATAATAGTCATATTTACAGCATTATAAGATTTAGAGTGCAATCATAAGTTGTCTCCCACAACAACAAATGCATATTATTTCATTTATCAAAACCTAGACAGGTCGTACATTATAACTCTTTAATCATATGCTGGGATTAAATCCTATATACTTAGGTAATATATCTACTTCCTTGATAGTTATCTTGAGGATGGAGATAAGATGCACTGCACAACTCTCTATTTTGCACTCGATTCTAAAAAAAAACCATGCACTGAAGGATTTCAATTTGATATGAGGAGATTATACACTGCCAGCAAGCTATTAAATTTGACATCTTTTCACTAAACAGACAAATTTTTAGGTCTACATAAACAAAGAAACCACAATTGCTTCAACTGTTAATGCTGATAGTAGCAAATACATGTGTACCTTGGTGAGTTTGTTATGGGAATTCAAAACTATTTTATATGACATTATTTCATAACTATTCATAATTCTCGCCCAAAAAATCCAAATGAATTGGAGTCATCCATTTTGATATGGGTGATTAATATAGATCTAGATATATATATATGGTATACTGGATTATTCCATTTTGTTCAAGGGATGCTAAATTGACTACTATTTATCATTCCATAGTCATTATCTTTAATAGTATGTTGAAATTGTTACCACCCATGTAGGTAAGTGCACATACGTAAGGCAAATAGGTCATATTACCTTTTTTTTTTAATTTCTTTGTTTTCGTCCTTTATTAATACATTCTAAAATATTTACATAAACTGTGAAAATTTACAAAAATGATAATTCTCACTTTCACTTTCATAATTCTAATATTGATTGTTTCTCATTTCACGGTACATGTAGCACACATAAAATTTATTGCATTCTGTTAATAAATCAAGAGAATTGTGACAAATGCATGAAATTGATAAAACCCCCCTCCCCCAGACACCAGCCAGCTTTTCAAAAGAACAACTATTGAAATAGCAGTGATAAAACTAAGAAATCATACTGAGAAAATATCTGAAAACTAAAGCTTAACTGTGTTTATAAACTGTATTTAAAATCAAAACCATGTCACCTCAAACATTGTTGTCTTTCGCAACAATTGCCACAGTTTAGTTGGTCACTTCTATACAACATGTAGAATGGCAAGCTGTGCTAGAGAAAGCCATTTGACTATATGGTGGGGAGAGAGATCATAGAATATGACCACATGTACATGTATAGTTACTAGTCTGCACTGGACATGTAGCTTCTAGACTAAGTGATAGCTAGCTGATAGCATGGCACAAATGGCATACCTAAGTTACAGTCTTGTGTTACGTTTAAACCTCTGAACTTTGAAACAACTGTCTACCTTTATGTCATTTGCAGGAAAAAAATTAACACTATAATTTATTTATGGTATAATCATGCAATAAGTCTCACAGGGATAAAGGATGTTTAATTGGCCATATTTAGAGATAATCTAAGGTACACCCTGTGGTGGTCATGATAAAGTAGACAATTACTAGATGTACAAATCGAACTCTCCGGAGAATATAGTCTATAGTTAGCAAAAATGCAATTAGTATTAACCTTTCATAATCAAATGCTTTTCAAAGTCCTCTACAGGTGATGTATCTCTAGATGTAAACAAGTCAAGTTGATTCAGTAAAAAGTGTAATTTTGAGAGAAAACACAGCATGGTGTTGTTCTCATTACATGTAAAGTATGCTGTATGTTGCTTTCCAATGTAGTCTGAGGCCTGACTGAAATCAGGTCACAGTGTTCTTTTCTAATTACAAATTGAAGTGGCACTGTCTTTAACTGAGGCCCTATTTTAAGCTGAAGCCAAGTACAAAATGCAAAAACACAATATACAGTAAAAACATGACATTATTTCTGCTGACTCCCATGATGCAATAGCCCAAAGCAAAAATACTCTCTGAAGGCACAAGATCAATTTGATGTTTCTCTGACAGTAATTATAGGTGATGTAAGATCATGAAATGACTCTCCATAACCCATAGTTTATGAAAATGTCTATTTCCTGAACTTGTGTTCACCTTTCAGCAATCAGAGTTGGTACAGGGTGATGAAGGTGATCAGGTGTGAAGAAAGATATTAGGTTGATAACAATACTAATATTCATCACATTTATCAGAAATGAAGAAAATTATGTCATAACGTCACAAATGTATCTAAGTTCAGGACTGGTTATACATGTAGCGTACAACATAGCTAGCTGTACAGTTTTAAACATGATTTATCATTGCATGTTTTGGGAGCTGCAATAAACTATAGATACAATGTAAGTGCTCATACGTATTTCATTGAAGAATAAAGATGACCATAGAAAATTAGTCAGTGGCCCATTATATGTGAAATCTACATGCAATACTCTATTATTACATGCTAATCTATGACATATACATATCAGTTTCAAATTGAAATGTGAACTGGATTTATTTTGACAATATTGATGTCTTTTTTTTTTTGGGGGGGGGGGGGAGTCAGGTGAGAAATTGATCCCCTTACAAGCTAAAACAAGAAGGAGTAAACAAGTAAAGATTGATTCAACAGATTAAACAAGTCAGGTGTGATAGAACCTTCTAGGGAATCAATTTTACCATGTACCACAGGGGGAAGGAGGCTTAGTGTAGGGTAAATAGGTAAGCTAGAAAGTGGCTGTTAGTGTTACCGAAGGGATAGATGTGTGGCGGCCAAATTAACACTGTCTGTGCACTCTTTGAGAATTAGCTTATAACACAGCGAATGACAGATATTGGGAATAAAATGCACTCAATATTGATATATTATCATCATAAAGGTAGTCAAGAATATACAAATCAGCACATATATACCTCCTGTCCCCTGTGCATGTACCTGTTTGTTTTTGTACATTTTTTTATCAGTGTTTCCTCAAGGGAAGAGCATATGTGAAATTGCTTTTTATGATATATGAGGCATCTCAGAGTTTGCTATTGCTTGCCACTGTAATCAGGTTCAACCAACCTGCAATACAGAGTTCATTCTCCAGGGTTCTTTTCCAATGTGTGTACAACTGTTCACATGTAAACTTTTCCAGTTAGATGTACTTGTATACATCTTTTATGGTATTGTATTAGTGTCTTGTTCTTGGAACAAAGACCTGAAGTGTCTTGAAATGGATGTGGTCACTGGCTTAGTTTAGGTACACTTTCTTTATAGTAAGTTATTGATATTTCATTGTACCCAAAATATTAAATAAATAGTCTAAATTATAGCAAAAGTACATGTAATTGTAATGAAAAAAATATTTGGTAAGAAAAGTATGAAAATAGCTGAGCCTGTATCTGAAATGACCTTTATGAATCTTTAAAAACAGTACATATCTCTTGGATATTAACAAAAGGGAAATTTAAATGAATGTTGTTCCCCCACCCACACTTCTCCCCCTTACTGTAGTTCCCCTACAATAAAACCAATGTTCCCATTACTACTCCTCCAAACAAACATACTACATGTACATGTATAACCCATTCATCTGAAAACATCCAAGTGTATGTCTATCTCTGTGTGTACGTGCCATGTGTGCTTATCAATAGTAGACCTTCAACAATAGTTTAACAGATATTTACTACAACATAGAAACTTTTGTTATGGCCAAGGTGACATGTACCCATTGTCCAGACTTTCTTTGAAGTGTTCTTTTTAAAGTGTTGGACACTTCATCATTCCAATTGTCTAGATGTATAACAACATTGCCATCTGAACTGTATCATTGTTAGACCATTTTAGACCAAGTCATTGTTTGTATGTCAATTACAATGCAAAAGCTAAAAAAAGTATGTAAAAGAGTTTGTTATTGTACGTACAATAACAAACATTTTACACATTTATCAATTGTTTGCAATTTACTGAATTACATACAAGGACTTGGCATATGTTGTTTCACGTTGATTTTTCAAGTAGGACGTCATGATAAAATTGTTCAATAAATTAAAAATCCAAAATAAATATCCAATCCTCATCCATATGGACACGTTAACATCTAAGTCTATTACCTAAACAAGGGAACTACAAATACTTTGTTGAAATATCTTGCAAAGTTCTGTTCTCAAAGTGATAAAACATGCCTTAAGACTAAAGGATTATATTTACATTTTTTTGGAATCTTCATTTAAAAATAACAAATTTTTACTGAGAAGGATCTGAATATAGTACATTATACATACATCTATAGTCACTTTAATTTGAACTTTCCATTTGGATGACAATTTGGTATTGATCTCAAGGGTTTTAATTGATAAAATAGCTCTATGCTTTTCTACTTGAAAAATCAATCTGAAATAACCTATACCAAGTCTTTGTTATTATTCAATAAATTGTAAAAAAAAATCACAAAATGTGTAAAATGTTTGTTATCATATGTACAATAACAAACCTTAACTCATTTTTTAGGTTTTTTACTAAAAACACAGACTTGGTAGGTGATGTTTCCCTTTATTTTCTTCAAGTTGGAAAATATGGTAATTTAAAAAGTTGTTTTATGAATAAAAAATAAAAAATAAATTCACATTTGTCATCCATATAAAGGGACATGGTCTGCAACTTGTTCATATTTTTCATCATTTTTGTTTCTCAAAACATCCCAAGTACATGTACATATACTTATGTGTGTTACATGTACTATTAGTACATTTCTGTAGAGTTCACACTGTCTAGACGCTATGTCATGATCATAACATTATGAAATTATATTCATACATGATATGATATATAGTGATCCAGTGTAATCGGTATTTGAAGTATGAAGTATCATGCCATGATTAATTTAGTCTCAGTGATATCATGCGTAGCAAGTCATTCATTAAAATTATACATGTATGTAATACATACAGTGTGATGTAAATACAGAACTGAGTCAGTGAGTTAATTTAGAGTTCACATAATACATGTATTTGTAGACTGGTAATATTGACTTGATTGTGTGTATACTGATGTACAATATGTCCAGTGTCAAGCGAGTGTTCTCTCATCTTATTTTGTTAACTAAAACACAACATATTTTAGCTGGTATACAGTGGTATGGGATTTTTGGCTTGTATCTCTATCTGCCTCTGCTCTCCAACTAATAAAAAACAAGTTTGTGTTGTGGCTATTGACATTATTATTTGCTTGCCTGAATGAGTGAATGAACTGATGGCTGGTTGGTCTGTTGGTTGGTTGGTTGGTTGGTTGATGGGTGAATGGTAAGTTTGTAGGCAGATAGGTTTATTGATAGGTTGGTTAACTTGTTGCTTGGTTGGCAGCTGGCTCACTGGTTGTCATAAATGTTGTTCTTTGCTTGACATTGTAAGTGATGAATTATTGGTTTGTTGATTTGAAGATTGATCTGCATGGATGGCGAGACGGACAGATGGGTGGGTAGGCAGGTGGATAGGTGGGTGGATGGAGGAAGACTAGATGGGTGGGTGGATTGGTTGGTTGGTTAGTGGCCGATTCATTAAATAATAGATATAGAACTAGGAGTAGTCTTGAGTGACTCTACTACTGTGATATCCTTTATCAGAAATCTACCAATTGATTCATTTCAGATTTGATTAATGGGTTGAAAGACTTGAACAATTTAGTCAGTGATTTATTCATCCATTCATCCGTTCATTTATTGATTTCATTCTAACTTTGTGTCTTTATCAGTACAGGATGATGAAGATCAGTCACACAGATATTTGTTTTTAGCTTTCCTGTTTGAGCAAAAGTGTCCTTTGCAAGGTTTAAGTACATATACCGACATCCATCAATATATAATATAAGGTCATTTGACAAGGGATACCAAGTCCATAACTAACCTTTCCTTTTGAAAACAAGTACTTATGTAGGACAGAGACTAATGTTATATTAATGTCTAGCTTCAGGCAACACAATGTACACACACACAGAGTGTAATGCAATCTCTGTAACTTCTGTGCCTCATTTTATTACATTTCTCCAGATCTCACTGCTGCAATCTAATTTTCCCCTCAGTATCATTGAGTCGAGTCTCCCCTAAGACCTGTTAGACTACATGTTTTGTAGCCTATAGGAGTAACCTACTGCTGAGCCTCATAACACTTAAGTTTATCATTACACACAAATTATTGTCGTTCTCAAAACGGTACTGCTAAACTTTGAATTGCACTTTAAGGTCCGATGATGGACTTTAGTGTAGAGTAGGAAAGTGCCTCATCAATATACATTTAGTGGAGAAAATGTATTCCGAACTAACAAATATAAAGGCACAAGATCAACTTTTTCCCTGAAATCGCAAGTAATTATAGATGATGTAAAATCACGATAAGAACCCATAGTTTATGAAAATGTCTATTTCCTGGAGTGGTGTTCCCAATAATCGGATTTCTGGTCGGTGGAACCAGGAAGTACATGATTGTGTAATGGAAGTATAAACATGGGTTATACTTCCATGCCCATGTTATACTTCCATGGTAGAACAATACTCACAGTCAAACTTCATTGTATTTCATAGGTAGTAAGGCAAATTTCATAGGTAGTAAGGCAAATTTCATAGGTAGTAAGGCAAATTTCATAGGTAGTAAGGCAAAAACAATGATGTACTTTGCTATTCATTGTTTTAAAGTCAGATCTATTTCAAAAAATACAAATGACAGCGAACCATCCATTGTTGTATTTAATAGACTAGTCCAGGGGAGGGGTTCACTCAGATATTAACACTGACAACAGGGTTTACATGTGTGTATGTATTCCATATTAGAATGTTACCATTAGTGTAGCTACATTGTAAGCTAGGAATAATATGAGTCAATTCATTTGAAAGCCAGTACTGTACATGTACATCAGACTGACACCAGGCTGGCAAACCTTTATGGAACCCTCAGCTGTGCTTTACACATTGCAGTGGCGGGACTTAAGAACTTTGTGAAGATTTAATTTATCATTCCGTGACCTATTTATAAATTGAATTCCGTCAAAACAGAACTTTTAAAAGTACTTTTTAAATGAAATTTGACGTGGTTGTTTTATTTAATCATATTGTATAAAGTTTGAGTAGACACAACCTCTCAACGCCCACATTGCTAGACTTTCCTCAGGGAATGAAATCTGACACGGGCGTCACTTTCAATCAAATTCACATCCGCAAGAAGCTAGCTATTTTAAAGTGGTTGTCTGAGTTGACAGAGTTTACTGATGGTATAAATATAAAATAACTATGTTAAAAAAATATCTTTAACAATTTTGGACGAAATGGATTTTAAAGCAATAATAATATTATAATAATTAATATGTTAACAATTTAATGACGATATAATAATAATTGCACTTTTTGGGGGTTTTGAGACCAAACTATTAATAGCAACATATCTACATATTAATGTGTTACGTGTATTGTGAATGCTATAAACGAGTGTAGTACATACTTCAGTGTTACTAGTTGTGAAGTGACGCAAGCTGATTTTATATAAGCTTTTTACTCAAGTGACATGTAATTAAAACAACATACAGTATACATGTAATGTTAAGGTTAATGTCAATGCATGTCTTCTATAATATTACAATAATTGTCTTTTGGTATTGTTAGAACAGTTGATTGCATAGTGTAGCAGAGATTTCTGCGACTTTTTTCGATACCGTACGTATGATAAATTACGTTATCGGATCATTTATGGGTTATATCTTAATACCAGGTTTGAGTTCAGTCAATTGCAACTGGTGCTTCAGTTAGTAGAATACTGCAAGTACCTTTTAAATGCAAAAACTGCACTCAAATACATAAAACTCAGCTTAGCTAGATATTAAACTCTGATAACTAAAAAAGTAGTCTAAATGCTTTGTCATGGCCATTGATCGTATGGCAGTGCCTAGCCTGAAAGATCCAGGTGTTATCTCCGCTTATATAATGGGGTAGCAAATGGTTAGATACATGTAGGCGGACCAATGGCTGGACCTATCAGACAAGGTAGTGCCCAAAACAGTGAATGAATCCAAGCTTCATTACAGTGAATAAATGCAGGCTTCGTTACATCCAGGAGTATTAGTGTACCACATTGGTTGGTGTTTAGATTTAATGCTTGTAGTTACTTAACAAAGATAGTACAGCAGGAACAATACGGAAAACAAGTGGTAATGTTGTATCTACTGTTTTAATGTAACATAATACTGTACTCCACTATTCAGGCCCTTACTTCTGGCCCTCACATGGCCCACAAACAGTGACCAAACCATAAAATCTTTTATATTTCAGATAATCAGAATACAGCGTATTAACAGATTAATAAGATATTAGTGTTGGGAATTATGTCTTCCAGTGTTATATATATATTTGTCGTCATAGCAACTAAATGGTGTGATATTTTGTGATTATTTTACAGCTTGGAATTGATGTGATTGAATTACCAGCTGATGGGGCTCTGCCAGATTGTCCCTTTGTAGAAGATACAGCTGTTATACATAATGGAGTGGCATTGATTACCAGACCAGGACATCCAGCAAGAAGAAAAGAGGTACACATAACTAGCCCTGAGTAGTCGTATGGGGATTTTGCTCTGGCTTTTGCCCTACCACAGCTGATATATTCACACCTAAAATTAGATAAAGATTTCCCACAGCGACGTAGTCTAGTTCCTGGCGATCGTTTTTCGATTTTACACTACACACATTACATCTAGTCAATGTCGTTACTCTCGCACAGAATTCTGTGCTCCTCCTACAACGTTCATATAAACATGATGACGTCACGTCCTCACATGATTTTAGTTTAAGCTGACTGGAGATGGAGTTCAGTTGGACATTTGCACAGCATATCAGTCCGGCTGTACCAATATTAATGAGCGATGACAACAGCCTGTCAATTTGTGATGGATTACTACTGACATGCGCCGTTTGCGCTTTACCCAGCAAGGAGTTGAACCACATTTAATGCCTTGAGCAACAACACTGACTAGACTTAATGTGTGATTGTGAAGATAATGTAGTTATCAGCATACGGTCATCAGGAACTAGACTAACAGCGATGCTAAATATAGTAATCATGTAAATACATGGTACAGCTCAACCCTCTGAGTTGGTTCTATTGACATCATCTTACATCAGGAAGAATTGAAAAATAAATGCTCATTTGCTCATGTACTTGTTTAGTCTAGCGGATATCCTTGTCTTCAAATCTCAAGATCTCTCTTCACCCTGTAAGAAGGGATTCAAAGCCACAAATAGCCTCTAGACTTGACTACAATGTAGCACGCACACACAGAAGCAAGTAATCACTGGTACTCCCCCAAGTGCCCACTAATGTGACATTACTACATCACTTTGTAGGATTTACAAATACTTCATAAATCAACTCTTAGCATTCCATAGGTTTCTAAAGATCAGGGATACCATATTACTGACATTTGGACTGTGTATATAATTAGACATGTTGGAAAACCAGATATTTATATTATTAACTTCAACTGATCTGTTCAAAACTGATTTTAGTGCATGTTGGACCAGGAGAACTGACTTTGATTTGATTTCAAACCTATTCAAAATTTCACATGGTGACAGGACTGAAGTCAGAGTATTGTTTGAATATAGATTTTGCTATAAGTATACATTGTTGTGCTGTATACAACTAACAACAGTAAACACAAACATTTTTAGCTTTAATATCAGTTTTGAAGTCTTCCTATCACACCTCTGTTATTGTTATATAGATGGACAGTGTTATTTCTAAAGTAGGACGCCATAGTGTGGGTTCAGTTTTATCTCTGTATTTCCCGCCAAGCTCTACTTTGCAGGAGAGCATGGCAACCAAGCTACATTTATTTGTGTGAAACCATGCATGCTGTTTAGTTTGTAGAATTTAGTGTAACTGACATAATTGTACATTTTATCACCCCATTATTATTCAACTTGTAAATTTCTTTTATGTCTGTCTGTAAAATGTCTGGGAAAATGACTGAATGTAAGAGGTTGCACTGAGTTCAGAATTCCACTTCTGTGGGAAGTCACAGGTGTTGAGGTTAGACACCTCTAGGGTATTTCACATGTACATAAATAATTATAATTTATTGCCTTAAAAACATAGTATTGTTGTAAGATTGATTTCTTGGTGATGTAATTTGCCATTAGCTTTTATGTGATGACTCAAAGAAGAACAAACATACAGCTAAAACAGCTAAGATCGCCTGAAGACTGCATTATATATTACTAGACCAAGCTGATCAATAACAGTCATGCTGTCTTCAGCAGTAAAATGCTGTTATCTAACACAACCACCTAAACTTGCAAAATAATTGGACCCTGATCAGAAATGTATATATTGCTAACAGTGACTCATTACGAGCACAAGACTACTAATTAAGCTTGTCTGTGATTTGTTGTTACTAGTGCAAACAGTACATGTATGAACATCAGCATGTCTGTGAGTGGTCATTTATACCAACACAATACATAACCATATCTGGGATTGGTCATTATACCAGCATATGTAAGAATGTCTGTGATTGGGCATTTCTACCAACACAATACATAACCATATCTGGGATTGGTCATTATACCAACATATGTAAGAATGTCTGTGATTGGTCATTCATACCAACACAATACGATAAGCATGTCTGTGATTGGTCATTTATACCAACACGATACATAAGCACGTCTGATTGGTCAGTACCAACACGATATGGTAGGCATGTCTGTGTGATTGGTCATTTACACCAACACTTGTACAGTAAGCATGTCTGTGATATGTCACTCACTCATCTTGTAAAAATAGAACTGTCAATTGAAAAAAAAAACCAGCTTACAGTATCAGTAATTCAATACAAACCAAATCCAAGAAAAGATATCTTAATAAGAGTTATCTATTATTTCATACTCAACACACCACACAAAAAGAAATCTCAGAGGATAAGACATTAGTACGGGAAATGTTATTACAGAGTTATACTCTTAAATCCCATCATAAGTAGATAATAGGTATTTCATGTAATGCATGTATTAAGATAAGAGCTTGAAATCCTTGTATAGAAACATCATTACATGTAAGTGGTCCAGTTGTCAACCGTGGGCCTTTCAGTTGTCTTCTGTATGTATTTCTCTGGGTCCCCTAAGTATAAAAAGTGCAGCCAAGCCTTCCTTCACCTTCGTTCCCCCTTTAAACTACAAAAATGTCAATGCATAACGTGTAGAAGTATTTGTCAGAAACCCTGGTGTAACTACTTCTAACTACTAATAATTGATGACATGATTGGCAGCATTATAATCAGTATTCGTCCACTGTGAATGATAATTCATATTAAATAAATATTATATTAATCAGTTATTAATTGGATTTTTCTGTTTGTGTATGAACTTTAATATTAGACATGTTATAAAAGATTATATATTTGATAAGCTGTCAATCATAGCTACATGTTAAAGGTTGTTATAATTATAAATGAGATAACTGTCAATACATCTAATTTATCTTGCTTCAAGTAAGTTGACTGGCAGAGACATCATTCTTGCATTTTAGACTCTTTGCTTCAGGTTAATATTGACTTGACTCTCGGGAACATAATTTTTGGTACTTGAAATAAAACATGGCGTCCATGTTTGGCATGTTAGCTACACACATTCATGTATGCTAAAAATCTCGTCTGTGCTGTGTCTTCAGCTCTTTGTGAAGAATATAGAATAAAAATTGTGATAATTCAAAGCCATATCAATACCCAGACACACATACAAAATCACTGACCCATACTGATACCCCCTACACACACATACTGATACTGATGCCGTACCACACACACACAGATACACAAAATCACTTATCCATACTCAATACTGATACCCCTACACACATATACATGATACCACTGACCCATACTGATAACCACCTACACACACACACACACACACACACACATACACACGCACGCACGCACGCACGCACGCACACACGCACGCACGCACACACAGAGTACACACACAGAGTATACACAGAGTACACACACACACGCATGCATGCACGCACACACACACACAGAGTACACACAGAGTATACACACACACATGCACGTACGCACGCACACAGAGTACACACACAGAGTATGCACAGAGTACACACACACACACGCATGCATCCATGCACGCACGCACACACACAGAGTATACACACAGAGTACACACAGAGTACACACAGAGTATACACACACACACACACACACACACACACACACACACACACACACACACACACAAACAAACAACATCAAGGGTTATTATGCCACTATAGATCCATACCGAGGGTAATAATTGTAAAGCACTTTGAGCAGTGTCAATAAAGCGTAGTAAAAAGTCAAACTTTTGAAATCTAGACATGATATAGTCTGACAATTCAACATGTATTTCAAACTTTTTTTCTTGGTTAAATTTAATTTGTGTTTCATTTTTTTAATGGTATCGTCTTTCAGGTAGAAAGTATCCGCCGAGCCTTACAACGTGAATGCAAAGTTGACTTGTATGAGATAGCAGATGAGAATGCTACCATTGATGGTGGTGATGTCCTTTTCACAGGTATGTAACGTTGAATACAAAATAACAGTTAATATGAAACACCAAATGTTAATTTGCACAGCAATTTATATGTGTTAGCAGGATCAGAAGATATTTAACACGATGAGAATAAGAAATCTGGATAAACTCAACATTCTTCAATAGCATTTTTTTTTTTTTTTTTTTTTTTTAAATTTCATAACCAAAAAGAAAGAACAATTACAAAGGCAACCAAGGGAAAGAAAGTAAAGCTAAACAAACTTGACATAACAGCAGAAACATTTAGAGATGAAAACAAAACAGTCCAATAGCATTTGTTATTATCACTAGTAAGAACAACTGATTAAGATGTTAGGAAATCTTCCTCTTCTACTTCATCACCACTTTGTAGGGATTTTTTTGTTGGAAGTCTTCCATTGCTCTATGGCCAATCAATCTGCCATTTTACTCACATGCAAATGTTCAAGGACAGATGCATAGGGCCCATCATTGACATCATCATTTGATAAAAGTTACTTTTGTTGATGCATACTGCACAATGCTGTTTCATTTTTGGAAAACTTATGACTATCCATCAGTGATCTTTTTTTAACATGTTGATTTTAATACTCAAAGTTCTATAAAAAATGAGCTTAGCGCAGTATGAATTTGTCATTTTGAAGTGAAGTTCAAATACATGTACATGTTAGGAGATGATAATGGTGACATCCATTACTATGTGAATGAAACTTACTCACTTACTTCGGAATCCAAAGTTGATTAATATTCAATAGCCTATTTGGATTAAAGACCTCAGGGATGACAATAACTATTATGTTTAGTAAACACATACATTTGTACTGTAGTATACTGCTCTTTTGTCTATTTTGCATCAAAATTCAAATGACATCATGTATGGTTGTTCCAACGACACCGAATATGGTAGAAGTCACAACTTTTTTTCAAAATTGTAAATGAAACATGCAGATATCAATTGTGGTTTGTTGCATATACATGTAGTATTCCCAACAATACAGGTGGAGTTCTCATGATATCTAGAAATTTCAATGAAAATATTTTGGTAGCACTCGGACGATTAAATCACAGTAATTTTTTGTTTTACAGGCAAGGAATTCTTTGTTGGGATGTCAAGTAGGACCAACCAAGCTGGAGCTCTCGCTGTGGCCAATGCTTTTCCTGACTACAGAGTTTCATCTATCAATGTGAATCAATCACTACATTTGAAGTCACTGATTTCCATGGCGGGACCAGACGTTTTGGCAGTCGGTTCAAGTGATGCTGCCAAGAAGATGCTCAAGGTAAGCTTGATCTTTGTAAAGATGAAAGATGAAAAAAAATGCCCAGCTGAAGGCATACATGTAGTTCAAAGCACATGGACACAACTATTCCTAGCAACCATCACCATACCCATAGCAACAAGTAAAATGACAGCCTATTGCAAAGGTAACAAGAGTGATGGGTAGGCAAGTGAAGAAACATTCAAAAACTGAACACAAATGTACCTAGCAATCAGGACCATGCCCAATAGCAACAGCAAAATGACAGTGTCTAGTTCAAAGATAACAGTGACTGGTAGTCAAATGAATGTTTAACAGATATACCTAGCAACAAGGACTGCACCCATAGCAGTTGGCAAGTGACAGATTCAGTTGCAAGGTTAAAAACAGTGATGGGTAAATACAAAGCTAGTGGTGATAAGTGAACAGACATTCAAAAAGTGGACACAAATTTACCAATCAACCAAGCACATGTCTATAGCAATATATATATTTGTGTATTACTAGTACAATGTATATGAATTCATGATTCATTTTCAGGAGATGGAGCTAAAAGGTGAATATGACTACGAGACATTGACACTTCCTGATGATGAAGCCGCCAATTGTCTGTATGTGAACGGTACTTTAATTCACTGCTCCAAAGAAGAATATCCAGAAAGCTACAAGGTATGTTTAGGAACCCTATACATGCTGATTGAATGCACTTTTAATTTGTGTGTTTTTCTTTTCACCAAATATTTAGAAAAATGCATTCAAATTATTTAAATATGACAATTTCAGAGTGACTCCTTTCCGCTTGAAACAATCATTAACTGTATTTTTTGTCTCATATATAATTCTACGGATCTAACAGGAGATATTGAAGAACTTTATTTTGTTTGAATTTTTTATTATGGACAGCAGCTGATCAACTAAATTAAAACATTTAGTATCATGAATATTTCTACTCACAGAATCAAACATTTAGTATCATGAATATTTCTACTCACAGAATCAAACATTTAGTATCATGAATATTTCTACTCACAGAATCAAACATTTAGTATCATGAATATTTCTACTCACAGAATCAAACATTTTTATTTGAAGCGAATCGCAAATTAAACCATTATTGTCGATGGATTGTGTCCAATTTAGTAGATCGTTTTACAAGACTTCTTTGTGATTTTTTGATGTGTTTGTAATTCTTTCTTTACTTCCTAGGTGTTTGAAGACAAAATGCCAGATGAACGTCGTATTGCACTGGACTTCAGTGAGCTGAGGAAAGTGGATGGACTCATAACAAGTTTGGCATTACTTATTGCTAAACAAAGGGTCCATATCCAGTAATACTACCATGATCTTGACCAGTCACCATAGCAACCATTACTGGAGTACATGTACATCATGTCAAACAAACAAACAAACAAAAGTCTAGAGCATTGTGGGATAGGATTGCATAATGACAGAGATTAGCTGGCTTTTTTTAGGAATTCAAATTTTGAAATTAGATCCTATTTTATCAGTACTAATAGTTTGTTTTCTTAGCTCTCATATGAATCTGTATCCTATGAACCCTATCCTATAGACTAATCTGCCATCGAATAGACTTGGAACATACTAAATTCCTAAAGTTTTAGGGGTGGCAGGTACATGTACCGTAAGTTCAACAGGTTTTATCTAATCAAGAAAGCATGCATTTGTAGATATGCTGTAATTTTAGGTTGCTAAAAATGATCAATCAGTCAGTATATTGAACTTGGGAATTAATCAGGCATATAAAGGTATCAAGTTTCTGAAATTGAAAAAAAAAATAACTCACATAATTGCCAAAATTTTAGAACAAAAATATTAATCTTCCCTTTGATTTTATAGTTCTCTTAAAATTCAACACTTGACAAGTGTAGAGAGCTGAAATAAGAACAAAACAATTATATTAATGCATGACTTTAGATAAAAATGCACTTTCAACTTAGTCATACGTATTTCATGATAAATATGGGACAATGTCAGTTAGAGATGTACTGAAATCAAGATGTAATTTCTTAATCAAAGGCGAATACCACTCCAGGAAATAAAGTCATTTTCATATTTTTGGAGTTGGAGAGTCATTTCATGATTTCACATTGCATAAACCTTCCACAGTTGCTAAGAAATCCAAATGAAAACATGTTTCACATTCATTGCCATAGTAATGATCCAGTGTTGCCTCATTAGCATTCATGAAAATGCATTAGATGAACAATACATATTCATGACTATTTTTCTGGTTAATAAGCACTCAGGAGTCATGAATATTAATTGTCCATCTAATACATATGTATGTATAATATCATAACTCGGCAAAGCCCATAAGCTCACACAGGGTAGATTCATTTGTGACCAGCTGCCTCACGATGATATTGTAGATAGCGCCCTCCACATTGAGAATGCACATAACATATAGAATTCACATGTGTAGTCATTGCGCAGCAATGCATCCTTGGGTAAAACCACCCAAAAAAAATTGCATAGTATATAGGACATGCCTGCATACTAGTCATTGAACCGCTATGTGGCCACTGCACGAGCTATTAATTCTAATAGTGAGGCAACACTGGATCACTACTAAGACAGTTACACAACAATGAATGTGAAACAAGATTCAATTTGGTGTTTCTTGGCAATCATGCGGAATTTATTTAATGTGAAATCATGAAAGGACTCTCCAGAACTCAAAGTTTACCAAAATACTTTTATTTCCTGGAGTAGTGATTCCCTTTAAAGGATAAAGTAAGTAAGACTGAAATTATGGTTACTGGGGTAGTAACTTCTACTTGACAAATTTAAAGTACAATATTTTTAAGCATAGGTCAAAGTTATTCGACTATTTCCATTGCTTTAGTTTGATGTAGCATTTATTTGTATTAAGAAAGTACAGTGTCACCTTGCTTTTGAAAGTTTTTTATTTCTATATTATCTTCTGCTTGACTAGCCACATCATGACACAAAAGGTCATTTATGTGAGCATTGGAAGCTGTGTACTTCAAAAGAAAATTTCTTGAGAAAGTTCAAATTTTCAATTATGTAGACTTGTAAAAGTGCAGGTTTTTACTGATGGCCTGTATAGGGTGCAGTCTCTTGTGTGAGCTCAAACTTTGTATATGATGGCACACAAACAAAGATTGTAGGCTCAGACTGTCTGTATAGTGTACAAGTGTAATTTGCCCAAGGGTCCATAAATGTAAAGGGCCATGTCTTAAGTAAGAATAGGTTTTCTGTTATGGCATATTCTGAGGGAGGTTCTTTGCAAAAGCTGAAACTTTCAGTGGTAGCCTGTAGAGGGCACTCTTGTAGCCTGTAGAGGGCACCCTTGTAGGAACAAAGCTGGATGGGAATACTCTAAGCCGAATGGGTCAGTAGCTCTTCAGTATTTCTGTTCCTTTTCTTTTAGCATTACATGCATTTACTGTTCTGTCATCTTTTCATGCATGCAGAAAAGGTTTCTTGTATCAGATTACTGTTAAAATGATATAAGCAGAGGTTGGTAAAGTATTTAGTTGTCTTTGTCACCATTGTACTTTGATTTTGATGGTGTTTTCAAAAAAAAAAAGTTATGGAATACATGCACCATATAATGGCAAACTCGTGCACTTTCTACCCTTTTTCATAATTAAAATTTTGCCTTTAGTGCTACTCCCAGGAGTGTAGAGATTTTCCATATGTGTAATTTTTTTGTCCAGTATATCCAGTGTTACCAAAAGCAGTTGTAGTTGTAAGATTTATGAAAACCAACCAATGCAACCTTTTTTGTTTGAGTCCCTTTGCAAAGTTTATATTTATATTGTATGCAAAATGAATGTGCAAATAAGGTGTGCACATATCTGGTTGGACTCTGTCTCATTTTGTATCAAGTTAGTAACACTCTTTTTGGTGATGTAGCAATATTAGAGGAATATTATAGATATTTCAATTTGACAGATATACTTCCTGAGAAGGAAGTTTTAAACTTTATTTTCTTATGAAGCAATGCACGGTCCCATTGCATTTTCCATGCAATATGAAAGATCGTTGCTTCTGACGAGACATTTTTATGAAAAAGATATTGTCATTTTTTTTTTTACAAATAAGTATTAGAGAAATTAAAATATTAACATTTAATAGAGTCTGTCTAGTACTTGTATATTAAAAAATAATATTGTAAGCTATCTACAGCAAGTTTCATGTCTAAGGTTTTAGAGTCTGTTCACCCCTATTTTGACTATATCTTCTTGTCATTCGCTATGAACAGCACATTTGAAGTAGACTATTCCAAAGCATTTATAGGGAAGACAGGTTGATGTTTAAGATTGCCTCAAGAGCTGACATAACTGATACTCAAAATTGTAATTTCTTTTGTGCATGGAAATGTGTGTCCTAAAATTTCACAAGGATGTGTACTATATGTGATAGTAATCATTATTATTATTTTTTGGAGATTGTAGACTGTTATGTAATAGTCTCAGTTCCCAAAACTCTCACCACTGCACTGTGAGACCACCAAGCCAAAAGTCTGGGGAAACAGAATCCCAATTCATCCATGCTGGAAGTCACTCAGTACATTTCTTTCCATGAAAAATGAGCTTATGAGGCCCGTTCATTTTAATTAAGTTGTTTGAAACATGATAATCTGTCATGAAGGATTGCTCAGCCTGCTATGTTGGAGGTGAAGTATTCTCCAGCATGCACTGCTTTCAGAGCGAGATTCAGTGTGGATGAGTTGGGATTACGTTTCCCAAGACTCTCATCTGGGTGGTCTCACAGTAGAGCCCACAGTGGTGAGAGTCTTGATGACAGAGATTATTTATTTAAAGAAACCATTCCTGTAATGTTAAAAGGGAATTATGATAGCAATGGGTGTGGAGAAACAGCTCCCTCTAGAGTCAAAAGTTACAGTAACCAAGTCATTAAAGGGTTAATAACCCTACATCATTTGATGTGTACATTAGAAATTACAAGGGTTCACCACATATCAATAATCTAAGCTAAACTATACAAGACAACAAGGAAGTTGTCAGTAGACCATACAACAAGGGGCATTTAATAACCATTTATTTGTCAGAAAACTGTACACAGAGTGATATAAGTTCATTCTTCTGCAAATTTAGAGATGTATTGTGGGAAACATACTACGGAGCATGCTCAGTTTGGATTACATATTGGCTAACTCCTTCAGCTTGAGAAGCATACAACTTAGAATAAAAGGTTGCAATCACTACATCACAGCCAGGCCATGACATGTATGTCATCAAATTGGTAAATGAAACTGGGTTATTACAAGGTCAGTAAGTAAGCAAAGTAACGTTAAATGTGTTGTTTTTCTTCATAGTGTATTTTCTACCATTTTCCACTTTAAGGTGTCTGACCGTATACCACGATGATTCATGTATACAATGCATTTAACTGGACATTATGTTCTCTAATGTTCCAGTTTTCATTAAACTAGCTTCTTCTTTACACTTTGTATGATTTTGTATCAGTGTATTAAAGTGAGTGTGTCATTGGATTCAATCAAATACACAAAAAATAGATATATTAACGGTTACAAAATGAAATACAAATATTACATCAGCTGTCAACATTCCACCAGAGAGAGAGAGAGAGAGAGAGAGAGAGAGAGAGAGAGAGAGAGAGAGAGAGAGACGCACGCATACATACACATACACATACATTCATACATACATATATACATAGAGGTACGTACATACATATGTACACACGTACATACATAAATACATATATACATTATTACATACATACATACATACATACATACATACATACATACATACATACATAAACACACACACACTCAGTACAATCTATTAACAAAGAAAAACTGAAATATATAGTAAAGATTGACCATGAAGTTTGTTTTCGCAAAGATAACAAAGAACGCACAAACATATATAGGGACAAAGACAGCATTACCATTCACAGAATGTGATATAGACAATAACAATTTTAGATTGAAGGACAATGATATCATGAACAGATTGTGTCAAAGGGTAGACATTGCTAGGTTGAATATGGGTATATTTGCCCTTTACATAGAGTACTATATTTAGCAATATGGAATCCATGGTGGCATTCTGGTTTATTCATTGATTACTGTCATAACTTTTCTATTGCACATGGGAGGAATTGAATAAGTTGTATGGCTAAAATCAAAAGCTCACTAGGTCAAAGTTCATCAGGAAACAGATTATCTTGTGTGAAAGCATGATGTATGATGTCAGCTGACTTGACGATACTGGTACTGCCAATGATCACCTACAAAGTTAGAAGAAAACAAGGGTTGAAAATTCCTTGATGTTAAATCTAGGCGTATATTCTTTAGTTGATAAGAGTTGATGTGTTTGAATATTTCATCATGTGTATGCATTATGATGAATTGAAAAGAACTGCATGACATGTGATTACCAGTGTTACACACTCACAGTATTTACATAAGTGCTTGCGACATTCTTTGTGGACATACTTTCATGAGAGAGGTGAGTGAAAGTGCAGCAGAAAATACTACACATGAGTGCAAATACATTGAGTAAAAAACAGTGGCTCTTGCATGTCACAACATGTTTGTCTGCTTGAAATATGAGTCAAAACATCCAAAATTGATGTTCTGTTCATGTTTTACATATGAAGCTACACAATTACAATTCATTGTTCTCCAATCTTTTTGTTGCTTCATTTAGCCAAAAAGGAGACTCAATCAGTTTTATCAATAAAAGTGATGGCAAAAAAACAAAAGTATTAGAGAGTAATACATAATAACCTTACCCTTGTGCTAGGTTTGAAAGAACTGACAACTTCTCTGAGATGTCTGACTCACCTGTGTGCTAGGTTTGTAAGAACTGACAACTTCCTGATAAGTCTGACTCACCTGTGTGCTAGGTTTGTAAGAACTGACAGCTTCTCTGATTAGTCTGACTTCTGAACATGTTACACCACCAACAACGAATAAAATCAACAGTGGATGGTCGTTGGGACGAGGTTTGCTCACTTTCATAAACATTCTGATAATAGTGAAGAGAAATAACAAAATGAAACATTCAACTATATGACCGGGTGTTTTCAATCAATATTACAGGGGCACAGTCAATAACTATGGTATATGTTTCATATTCATATATCCTTTCTTAACCCCAACTGACATACATACATACATACACACACACACACACACACACACACACACACACACACATACATACATACATACATTGTACATACATACATACATACATACATACATACATACATACATACATACATACATACATTGTACATACATACATACATACATACATACATACATACATTGTACATACATACATACATACATACATACATACATACATTGTACATACATACATACATACATACATACATACATACACACATACATAGACAGACAGACATATAGATATACATATAGACATACATACACATTTGATACATGTTCTCACTGTGATCACAAATCAACATCACCATCGTATGAAACAAAGATTCAAACACAAATCTATTTTTTTGTGTTCACGGCGAGATAAATTGTAACATTTAATGTGTGTGCATGCTATCAGTGTCTGTATTTGTTTGTGTCATTCACAACGACAAAACATTGTGCAAGACATAAACTTTGTGCCACCTAAACTGTATAGTCTTTCTGGTTTGGTAGTAGTTCTGTACATCCACATACAAACTGATACATGACTTTTTCAAAACGAGTCATAGTATTTTGATTCAGTCTTCAGGAATGATAATTGGTCAGAGATACATACATAGATATAGTAATTACCCAAATCCACTTTTCAGCAGATCTTTTAATCCACTTGATTTATATTCAATATCCACTAAATCTGGTTTAGCAGGATTAAAGATATCATCAATAATCTGTTTGAGTAGTGATTTGTATCCACCTTGAAAGCCCTGTGATTCAAATATGGATCTGAATAAAAAAAATGGATAAGAAGCAGTATGATTGTTTATGTCTAATGTCAGTTTGTTTTATACTTTACTTATGGCTGTGTTAGCGCCCTCACATGGGCAACAGTCCAGTGCTTTTGTTCTTAACAAGCTTTGTTTTTCGAAAAGATGCTACTGCCTAGCCTCGCCAAGTCACGCTGCCAGACACTTGACTATCGTCCCTTTGTAAGGTGCAGGAAGTGTGCCCTGAGCTGTGAATCCGTGAGAAGTGAGGGACTTTTTGTCCCAAGAAATCAAATAGCCATTTTTTAAAGACACATCTAGGCAGTAAAATTCTATTGCAGGTACTGAGAATTAGTGATTCATACACTGAGCAGTTGCTATTTTCACTGAAAACAAATTCACGGTATTGATCAGAATTTATATGCAAATTAAATTTTGATTGGCATGTAATTTTCAAATTTGAATGGATTCATTTACATTTGCATCTGTTAATATTCCTTTTGTCAGAAAAATCTACTTCTTGAAACATCACAAGCAGTCAGAGTGTCTGGAAGAAACTTATCCAGGATGTATTTGTGTAGTACAGAGTTAATAGTTACCTGAACTGTTTGAGGTGATTTCTTGCTTCACCAATACTTGTCAATTTTTGAAAAAACTTCTGAATACCTCTTCTAACACTATCTTCCGTGGGCTGGTAACCAACTGAAATGGAAATACTCTTCAGAATGTACTTCTTAATGATACAATGTGTAAGCCAAGTTTGTAAAAACAGTCAATGTGAGATGTATTTACTGGTTGTTCTACCAAAGCAACATTGTACATCTACATTATTAGATCTACAGTGTTCTAAGTATAACTAAAAAGCATTCAGAAACAGCATGATTATTTCTAGAGTTTCCTTAAAAATGAAGCTTGTACACGTGTCATTTTTCAAGATTTCTCGTATTCAGGAAAACACTCATGACATATGGGTTGAAATCTGACAAAAATAATTAGTGTCATAAAAGATGCAGTATATCACAGTATTTGATTCTACCCTACCTAAGTATCTTATGTTGTCAGCATGTTCATCTTTGCCAAGGATTGCTTGTACTAAAGCTTTCTGGACTTCTCTTTCTTCGTCTTCGCTTTCAGAGCTGTTTCCGCCTTCAAGACTATACACAAATACCAGTAGTAACAACAGATCCTCCACGTCATAACTGTCAGAAAGTAATCACATAGGTATTCATTTTTAACTATTATGACACGTGAAACACAGTTCATCAAATCATTAACATAAGTGTGTTTTCAGTTAGGGAGGAAACCTGTTTTAAAAAAAAACAGTATGCAGCAAAGTTTAACAAATACACAAACTTTTGAATGCATACAGAATGTACTATTTGGATTATGGGTGAACTCGGTGGAGTCATGCAATCTACAGGTTACAGGTTCAAGCCCTGTCACTGTTTCTGAATGGATAAAGGCCTTGGGCAAGATTTGAACCACGAGTGTACCTCAGTCAACAAAGCTCAGCTGCATAACTGGGGACCTGGTAGGATAAAGGTTGCAATGCAAATGATGGATTGTATTCTCCCCAAGAAGTTGAGGAAGTATAAAAAGGACTGAACCTCAGTTCAGCTCTGCTAAAATTGCATCCCCTGTACATAAGACAGTGGCTTGCTAGATTACACTTCCTAGGGAGTTTTTGAATATGTAATATAAATGTACTTACTTGTTTTCAGATTCCATGAGTTGTTTGATCTGACTAAGTGCACTTGGACAATCAGAGTCTCCAGTGTTCAACATTATCATCTTTTCAATGCTCTGTAATTTTTCCATCATGGCGTACTTGTCATGTTTAAGTGTTTTAATGGTTGCCATAGCAATCTGAAGTAATCCTGAATGATTAATAAAGGCTTGTTTGTTTCCTCTGTTTCAAAAAAATGAAATAAAAGTTATGATACTTTCATGTTCACATCTGTTACATTTCATACAAATTTATATTCCGTACATAATGTTTCACAATCATCATTATTCAGTAACTTACTTGAATAATTTCAGGTGTGATTCCAGAGTGCCTGCGTTTATTCTACCTAACCTTCCTGTCAACTGTAGAGGGAGGTTTTCTTCAGAAGCAGCTTCCACCAAGTGACGATTGATATCCATCAAACATTCCTTTGAAAAAAGTGAAAAATATCAACAAAATATGAACTTTTGTAAGCAGTATACAGGTATAGTCAAAGAGACAGACAGTCACACATGCACCCCCATCCCACACTGAAATGAATTGAAAAATCCACCAATCCACTCCAAAAATAATATCTCCCACCCAATGTCATAGTACTTGGCCCAGTTTTTGATTAAAGTCACACACACACACACACACACACACACACACACACACACACACACTCAAGGCATGTAGCACTACTGAACCTCATGTCTGTTGTGCTAAAAAACTTGGAGCAAGTTAACAACCTACCCAATGTACTTTTGTTTTGTATAAGATTAGTGGACTCCCTAAGACTGTCATTATTACTCAACCCTATACTGCAAGTGAACAACTTTTATGACTGTCAATGTTCATCATCATTTAGCCAAGCAAAGGTAAAAATCTCAAACTTTCTAAACACATTGTTAAGTTTCATAGATGTAATTCAGCATACATATCTTTAAAGATAATTAAATAATTAATAATAGATAATTAGATTAAATAATGTCTCATATCTTAATTTGTTACCTTCTGTTTACTTGTTATCATAGTATTCAATAAGCTGTGAGCAAATCCATCCCCTGGGTGAGCCAGACACCCTGGCACAACAACCTCTGAAGAATACTGACTACATTACAAACAAGGAAAAAAGATATTTGTAATTTTTATTAAGTGTTATAACAGTGTTTAGGTCTCAATAGTTTGGAGAATCATGGTATGTATCAATAGGCCTTTCCAAATTTGCTATATATGATGGCGCTCTACTTCCTGTCTCTGTGTACCTTGGGGGTATACATGGTATAGGTTACTTGGTAAATCGTAGAGCACTGCTGCTTTCCCCGGTGTCTGAACAATAGAAAAGCATCCCTGATTTACACTTCTACAGAATACCAAGCTCTTAAGAAACGGTACACTTTTAAAAGGAATCTTTTATTACTACACAAATCACACTAAAAGAGAATATTTACTGAGTAGCTAGGTTCCTGTTTATATTTTCTATGAATGACTTTTTGTTTTTAGAGCATTGTGGACGTGCAGTGCATACCATTTTAATATCATAATAATTATATACCTTCCTTCAGAACAAAGATCAGCCATGTTGACTGACACATCTGAACTATGACCTGGTAACCTTGGTAACAGTGAGATCACTTTGTCTGCAAGTGTTTCTCCATGATGGCCCGTTGATCCAACAAGATCAAGTGTTCTGTCTATAAGAACTATGGATGCTTTGTTCACAGCATTCTACAGACAACAAGACAACAGTATAAATTGTGTGTAGTGTTAAAGTCTATCGATAACACTCTGGCACCCTCCAGTTTAGTCTTGTAGTAAAACCTTGGATCTGCACTTTGCAAGGGGGTTGCTGAATACAGCAGGTAATGAGTAACTTTGTCCGGGTGCAGGTAGCACCCTCAGTGGCAAACAAGCAAATGCAAATGAAATATGCACAATAACCCTAATATTGTATTAAGACCTTGGATCTGCACTTTGGGGTTTGCCGAATAAAGTGGAAAGACGATGAGTACCTCTGGCTGCGCTAGCACCTTCAGTGGCAACTTATTTAAAGTAAACAGAATAGCCCGAGTGGTCTAGCAGCTAGATTACCTTTAGTGGCCATATTGGATTCTAAAATGATGAAATTATGATATCATTTTGACCTCTATTTCAAAGAT
Organism: Glandiceps talaboti; assembly: GCF_964340395.1. Classification (NCBI taxonomy): domain Eukaryota; kingdom Metazoa; phylum Hemichordata; class Enteropneusta; family Spengelidae; genus Glandiceps; species Glandiceps talaboti. Next base: position 4,310,546 of record NC_135558.1, on the reverse strand, counting down.
TTGTACGACGTAGTATCATTTACATGATTGGAGATAATTTGTTCTATCTTCAACTCTGTCAGACTGAATCTTTATTGACACAGGGTAAAACAATACCATTTTACATTAGTTTTTCACAGATTGACAACATGCATTCAAATTCAAAATGGAAATTCATCTGTGTTGGTAAACCATAGTATTGAAATTAACTTTTGTTCAAAACACAAACTTGAAAATTTTACCTGAATTTTGACTGCACACTCTAGGCTTTGTCAACAGATTGACCCACTATTCAGTACACATGACCTTATGGACAGGTGAGCCTGATAAGGGGTCATAGGTGCCTGGAAGTTTATATCGCCCTCTATATGCATTCATCTCCTTTCATCCTATTCTGAACCTACATCAGTCTTTACAGATCTTATTTAACTCTATAAAATGATACTTACTTTTCTTCTAGTTTTAGCTGACTGAAGGGCAGCTAGTTCAGATGCAATTATTCTACTGGTAGCTCCCACTGCATAGCAATCTTCACTGACCTTCAACATGTCAAACAACGAACTCAGGGAACACACAAACATCTAAAAAATAAAATAATGACTTTGAGAGGAAATCATATACTTATATATGCACACCTTGTGTAGTCAACAGCAATAGTTTCAGAGGTTGATATTTAAGACATGAACCCCATACTGGGATGATTTACATGTGTTGGGGTTGGATCACTATATACAACTATCGGTATATACATTCCCTTGGCAGGATAACAGAATACACATTAACTTCATCATCTGTAATTTCTGCCATCCTGCCCCAAATTTCACACTCCATTGGTAAGGTCATGATATCCTTCTGAGTAGACCGGTAGATGCATACAAAACTAGCATTGGCAGTCACATGATATCTCATACCAAAACAAAAACTTATGTTCTAAACTCATGACAATGTACATTTAGTACCTGAAATGTTGGACTGCTTGTTTCTGTCTTTGTCAATATTTCTTTCTCTTGTATATGTTTGTATACAGTTTGTGTGTTATAACCTGTGCAAGTCATTTGATCTACCAAGCTGATCAATATTTTCGATCAATGCTTCATCTGTACAGATGAATATTTAAATGAAGTAAAGTTTAAATTAAACATTGACAATTCATTTCTGGTTCTCACTTTAACTGTGTTGTCATGATTTTAGTCTTTTTTTAAACTTTACAGACATGTAATTCTTAAAGTCTCTGTTTTGGAAACATAACATGCAAGAACCTCTCACCTTTATTCTGCTTTGGAGTTCAAAGGGTAACATGTAGAATTCTAAATCTGCCAGTGAATCAATAGTCTTTTTCTCATTCTGTTAAATAAATATATACCGGTATATATAAACAATAATATCATTGAATGTTTTGAGGTACAACATGTAGTCTACTGTGCAATATTTGCTAAATCACAAAGGTAAACTGATACATGGTAATGTGCTTATTGATGCATGTACATGTACATATACAGGGTTCATACACTTTGAAATAAAATAAAATTCCTGATTTTCCAGAGTTTTTCACCAGTTTTCCAAGAGTATTAAGATCAACTTTGGTGATTTTCCAGTGTATGTACGTCAGATAACCCTGTACAATGAAAGACTACAAACAGTAAAACCTTTTTACAACAGGTTAATTTTTACTGACCTAGCTGCCATACTGTTGTAGTATTTAACAATCAAGTGGAACAAAGAATGGTTGCATTACTGTACTGTACTTACCAAGTGTCTGCGATACAGCTGTAATCTCTCAGCATCATGTGATGTGAGTGGAAAGAATGACGCATAAGATGGCATTATAAATAAACTATGACAAACACTGGCACTTATGATTGGTACAGACAGGACCTCAGCTGTATAATTCTGGAAATAAAAGAACATCAAAACACATTTTGTAGATCAAATGTCGATAAAAGAGCTACTTTTGTCAACTATTACCAGTAGTATCATTGTACTTTTTTAGATTGCTTTCTTTGTGTGTGTCACTGTGTGTGTGTGTATGTGTGTGTGTGTCACTGTGTGTGTGTGTGTTTTGTTTGTTTGTTTGTTTTTTATGTGTGGTGGGGGTACGTGGTATGTAGGTGTGTGAGCAGCTGATTCTACAGAATTGAGAAGGTATAGAATGACTAGTTCCCATAGAGTAAAAGCCATAGTAAGGCCGTACTTTAGACATGTTGACTGGGCATATGGGAGACATCACATGTTGTCTGCTTGTGGGACTGTTGGTAATCCAAATACAGTTTGTTTCCCCATGAAAGAACTTGAGGGAAACAGACTGTGGTGGGTTGACCATAGACCCAAGGGAAACGAATGAATGATATTGTTCAAATAAGGCCAATCACTGTACCAACTCTACATGTATCTTTAGCCAATTGTGTTATTCTGTCTGCTATGGGAAAATATTTTACACATGCACACATCATAGTTCATCATTTCATGTCAGCTTATTCCTCATTTTGAACAATGATGGAAGGTGATGTCAGTACAAACACCATGTGACCATATATTGACCAATCACATCTCAGATAATGGATGAGAGATTACATTATGTGGTGCTCCATAATCTACTAGTTGTTTCTGTCAGAAATATTAGTTACAACTTACCACATTTCCCATCCAGTGTAACATATGTTCTTCAAAGTTTTCAAATATCTTGTTTTCATAGTTTGGGTCATGGTTTTCCTTTCTGGTGAAGTAGTGAACTTCTGGTGTTGTAGCAGTAATAACTATACAGTACTGGAAGTGACTTGCTGTTATGATGTCTCTGATGGTGTTAGCAGTCTGTCCAATCAATGGTGTACTCACAATAAACACACCTTTCATATACGATGCATTAGCACTCTATGCAGATAAATTACAACATAAAAAATGAAATTTGTGTGAAAATTATTGTATAATAACTGTCATGTATGAAATATCAATGTGCACACAAAGAAAAGAAAGGAAAACAAATGAACTGCTGTGGTTACATAAAGATACACCCTGTGTTTTTGCTAAAGTTGGATAACATTGGTAGGAGAAATGGGAATCAGGTAAAACTTGTATACTTTATTTCTTTTTATTATTTATTTATTCGGAAAACCAACAGGAATGAAATCCCAATTAAAGGCTTCGCAGAACATTCCCATGAACTTGGGTAAATACAGTATGCGAGGAACTCGAGTAGATTAACCTACATACCCCACCATCTGCTAGCAAAAAATGTGTGTAGACACCTTGTCCATATCATACATGATATAATTCCTACTTCAGGCCTCTCACTCAGACCTCAGGTACATATCATACTGACTGATTTTTATCAGCAATTCTCATTATGGAAATAGGGGCCGGAGTATTACAGAATACTGTAGAACAGGAGATTTTTTTTTTACCTCAAATGAAGAGAATTCTTTGACTTCAGCAGCTCCATTGCCAAAGAGTTGAATAGCACCACCATTCCAGTGAAGACACTCTGCGCATGCATTGTCTATGAAAACTACAGCTTTCTTCACTTTCTCATAAACATCTTCCCATGATGCCTTGCTGCAACTAAGAATACTCCTGATTCCTGTAGCCATGGCGATTTCAACTTATCTGATAGGTGGGAGGGGTATTATCTTCAATATGTGTGTATTACAGCTGGTAAGTCTGATTTTTTAAAACAATAACAAAACAATGCATTTTATGACAGTGTTATAGATATTAAACATGTAGCACACAGTTTGTTAAAAATTACCAAACAAAGCAAGCGTAGTTCTACAGTTTCAGGAAAATGGAACAAGGAGAGTTAACAAAAAGTGATTTTTCTATAATTCTGCCAAATTTTCATCAATATTATTTGTACAGGGAAAATAAATTACAATAGTGATAGATGAGACTATTTCAATTCTTTAGTTTAATACCAGCATTTCTAGCAAGCCCTGGGGTTTCATGCCTGGCACTTTGCGGAGAGCGGAGGATGGAGATTTGAGAAAGGAGAGGGACATGTCAGAATCAAGTCCTGACATCCTTTGTCTGCCAGCATCAATCAGAAAACGGGGCATAAATTCTTAATAATTTGCGACTGGACACAATTTACATCATACATGGGGAGGGGACAGTGTTTTTTTTTAGGGAGGGTAACTTTTTTGTGTATACTTGTATTTTTGATCACAGATATTTCAATGACAGAGAAGGGGAGGATCAGTAATTATTGTGCAAGGTCTTGGGGGAGACTCAATCTTTTTCAAGCACTGGACTACTCAACAATACCGCCTGTAATCCATGCCTACCCCTATAAGTTACAGGACGAGTGTTGAGAGACCTTGTCGAATATTCAAGCAGAGGGTCTATGTTTGGGACCCCTGTCTCTGACAGTGTCTGTGGGTTATACTTCCATGGTCTGTCCAACAATCACCATATACATAGTTGCAGCTAAACACTTTGAGTTAGGTGATCCTCCGCTAACTTTCCCAGAAAAATATTACATCACGCTTCGCGGCTACCATGCATCGTGGCAAAAGAGGGGATAGGGTTAAAATATGTTTGATAACAAAACTCTACTCACGGGCGCAGCCATCTTGTATACACACTGCACGCTGGGAAAATATTGACATCCGTGTCACTGACCTGGTGTGACCTGAAGTGGCATGTGTGCGAGTGTCTGCATGTTCTTTGTGCTTTAGATAACTGCTTTCGATAACGATGTCTCAGGCAAAACTGGACGCTATCCCAGCTGTCGATATTGACTCCAATGGCAAGTTCAAATACGTTTTGATTGAAGTTCACGGAGACGATGGAATATCTAAACATATCGTAAGGGGGTACGGTTGGGCAGGTTTCCACGGTAAGCATTCTAACATTTCAACTGCAACACATTCTTTATTTGGAGCTGATGATTGACAGGAACCAGGTGTTGCTAAGCCCAGAGACTTATGCTTCCATGGTGTCATTATCTCAAGAAGGTGTAAAAGGTCCATGCAAGAACTATTTAGCTCTCGAGTTTGTCTTAATTTGCATACAACTGTCACTGTTAGCTGTATATTTGCATACTACTGTACAGTGTGAAAGGTGATTGACAGCTGCTCATTTGCATACAACTATAGCATCAATATTACTGTTGTTGTCACCATAATAATGATGATGATCATCATGTAACTTTCTGTAATTTTGTATTTTTATTTGTGTTTCATTGTATCTTCTCAGCTGATGTGTATGAAAAAGTAACTCCAGGCATTGAAGCACTTGGTTTGGATTGTGAATGCCATGGAGGTGGCAGAATACAACATAACAGTACAGACAAGAGTATCTTAGTCTATGGCTACTCTATGGTAAGTAATCATGCCCCCCCCCCCCCAAAAAAAAAAAAAAAAAAAAAAAAAAAAAGATGATAAGATCACAGCATCCTACTATTAAGTTGTAATTTTCAGTAGTTTTTGTGGGGACTAGAATAAACCCCAAATTATGTTTAATACTCAGAAGAAATTCAGGCAGAGGTGTCACCCAGGTTTCTAACATTACCTATTAGTAAGGACATCCATCTTTCAAGTGAAAAACAGACCCATTTATACTAAGGTGTACAGAACCAGAGCAGACCCATGAATAAGAATTTCCTGCCATTGGGGGCGCTATACAGTACATTACCTGTGTGTGTGTGTGTGTGTGTGTGTGTAGTATTCAATTATGCAACCCTGGGGAGCCTCGCTCCAGGAACCTCAAGTTGCCCAAACTTGCATTCAGTTACTTCATGACATCACTCTTGGAGTGCCCCAAGTTGGCTCTCCTTGCAGAGCAGGGGAAGCTTGGGGATTGACCTTACCTAACCCAAGATAGGTAATGATATGTGATTGGTTACTTTTATCAATTCTGAAAGAATTATGTCATATTTAGTGAGAAAATAAATTTTCACTTCAAAATTGTCTTGGAAAGGTGAACCAATTTATTTATCATGGATTTAACGCGTGTACCTCACCCATTCCCAGGGTACCCCAAATGCAATGAAATGTGTTTTCGATGTTCACACAACCTGAGGCTCCTCAGTGACATCAGTTACCCTGACACAAGGCTCCTCAGGCATGCATAATTGAACACACTTCTGGGAATGCAACCGCCTACCTTACTACTACTAGTTTCTCAATGAAAAGTGACCCGTTTGGGTGGCACATCTTTGTTCACAAGTTTCTTCGAGAGTACCATATTATTGGGAATATTCTGGTACTTTTTGGAACCTTTTACAACATGGAAAAACATCATGATAAATGACAAGCAGGATATAGTCAACTTAGATTGCAAACACAAGTTGAGAGGTTAAAGTTATACCTGCCATCAACTTTATATATTTTGAGATGTAGATGTGCAATGTGATGCAAACATTTTTCTCAATACTTAATTATAAAATTGAGGAAATGATGATGGACTATGAATCATATTTTGTGAGAAAGTGCAATAGGACATGACACACAGCTGCTGACTCTTTTCTGCATCGATGATCACAAGTTTTTGCTGAGATTGAGGATCACCCTTGATCACACTTGAAAACTCTGGTGATTGGTTGCCAGCACATTCTTCTGATACACTTGATTTTCTCTATTTATTGCAGGGGTATGGTAAAGCTGACCACTCCATAACAGTTAAAATATTGAAAGAACAATATCCAAATTATCAAAAGATTACATTTTCTGATGAAGGTTACTAGGCGAATGGACATCAAGATTTGAAAGTTTATTTACATTAATGACGTTTATTAATACACCTACGTTTGCATATGCATAATGTAGCCATTGACAAGGGGTGTGTATACATGCAACTAACAAGGTGCAAAGGAAAACATACAGTTTACATACAGTTTGTAAACATAGGGGAAAAAGCAGCTATGAATGAAAGATGAGTGAAAAGTTATAAGTAAATTGTACTATCCAGTAGTACATGTCAAATCCTAACTTGAACTGGTAATAACATAGTATTTGCTGCACAATAATAAACATCAGAGGCAGACAATACATTTTCTTGTATGTTAATGAGTCTGTTATTGTGAGGTTGCAATGAGGTTAATTCGCATAATAATTTGCTATGTTAAAAGGCTTAAGTATTATCATATTGAAATGCCAAAGTCAAGATGACTTTTATCAGCTTGAAATGAAATTATTCTTTGATAAAATAATGTTGATCTTTTGTGACAGTCTTTCATTTGTGATATAGGTGATAACAATAATAAATAGTTGGTAGTAAATAAAAAGTTCCTTTACTCTTCCCTCGAGTTATTAAAATAGAGTTCATTTGTTATTGCCATTGAGGAATCAATAATCAGACAGCCGTAGTGGTTAATTTACAGTTTGCTGCTGAAGACTTGGGATATGTCATATCAGTAGTGAACTGGACTAGGCTGCTGGTTCATAGTTTGATTGTTATGTTAAAGATGACTTCCAATAAATTGAAGTTACTCCTTAACCTAACCACGAATCTCTCTCTCATTGCTGACTAGCATGTGAGTCAATAACTGTCAAACTGATATGATATGTAATTGGGACATTAAGATGTTTAGATAGAAACTTATTCAACTGTGAAGAAATGAAGTTATCATCTCGTCCTCGGGTTGTTACAGAGGTTCTTCATATGCAATCATGATTGCTGCCAGTTGAAATAACTGATCTTCTGTTGTTTTGATTGTTAATGTGTGCGCCCCTTCAGGTACACTCCATGGCATCTCAATCGTCAGCATAGCTCCATAGTTCGACCTGCTGTGTATAGCCTTGCTGTCTGACTTGTTTTTATCCAAGTAGACTTTTGCTTTGCCACAGTTGGGACATCCCATCACAGTCAATGCCACTTTGGTTTGTGAGTTAGGATCAAGATCGGTTGGCAGGGCAAAGTGAAATTCACTATCAGCATTCAAGGCGGTCCAGATCTCCTGTCTACTGTCAGCAAAGTCCTGTGATGCAGGACTCATAAACTGCCAACCATTCTGGGAGATAGGTTGTAGGTTAAGTTGGATGTTGAGAAGTGGTTCTAAGGTTGTCCAACACCTAGGCTGGATTAAATTACTATCCAGGTACAACGGCCAAGGAAGAGTTGTTTCCTTATAGCTATCTTCATCTGTAAGTTGTTGTGATGGTTGAGATTCTTTCATGATCTTCGTGGCATTCAGCAGATTTTCACGAAACAGTTCCAGTAACATCGTAGCAACCATAGCGTGTGAAGCCCTACTCATAATGTCCTCATTGTTGGCAGACATCACAAGATGGTCCGCAAAACCGCCTTGAAGCCAAGGGCATACAGCATCAGTGAGACTCAATGAGGGGATAATATAGTGTTTACTTAGAGCTCTACTCCCCTCAATCTCCTCCAGATTCTCGCAGCTGTGACGACTGACTTGGTTAGGTTGGATGAAATTTAAGTAGATCAGCTGTGGCTTTCCTTGCCCAGACAGAATACTCCTGGTTATTTTTTCCTGAAACATTGGCGGTACCTTTCTGATACTGTCGCCCACAACGCTTTCCCAGAATACCACGTCTACATTCTGCACATCCAGGTGAGATTGAATACAGTAGGTGAAGTATTTGCTATCCACGCCATGTATGGCCGCATTGTGAATTTCCAATGGAAGTCCTAACATTCTCTGCAGAGATCTAGCAAACATTTGAATGAAGACACATTCCTTACAATCTAGACCAGCACCCCTTGAGACAGAGCCTCCAATCATACCAATCCTCAAGGGTCTACCAATCTTAATAACGTTCTTCAAGATATCTTGTAGTCTTTGTGTGGCTGAGAACCCTGTAAATGCTCTCTGCACCATGGCGTCATCAATGTTCAACTCTCGGTACCGTCCTTCCATGGTTTGATCTTCGGTCTGTAATCGGTCTATAATGTTGTCGATTCGTTCTTGCATCTCCTGAAAACTTTTATCATTGGCATTATTTTCCAACTCATCTACATCATCCTGATAACTTTCAGCAGCAGCTACAATATTTTCAACATCCGGAGTTGGTATAGTGGACATTAACACAGACACTTCATCTTCACTCCAAGTTTTCGGAAACTGGTTATCTATATCGGTCACTATGGGACCCGTTGCTATGACAACTTCATCCAAGGTGTCAACTTGACCAAGCCTCCAGTTTGCAATGCTGATCACAGCATATGTAATACTTAAGACCACTAATAAGAGAACTAGTAACGTAATCCCTTTCCTTCTACAACCATCCGTATCACACATTGTGTGTTTCACCTAAGTGACAAAGGGAAAACATAATTAATTTTTTACATGGCATGTATGATAGTTTTAACCATTTCCGTTCCAGACTTCAAGTTACAAAAACATTCCAGGACAGGTATTGGCATGAACTGACCAATTATAAAACCAAAGAAGATGGAATTATTTACATATTCCCATATAAATCAAGTAAAAATTTTGTTCAAACACAAAGCAAATTAGCACCTGAAATTTGCAAGTGAACACTCCTGTCTTTGTCAAGTCAGGAGACTTTGTCAACAGGGTCATCAAATCATCAAATCATCATTCATTAATCATTTATAGATAAATGCGTGTATTCATGTATGGGAAGATTACATTTGAAGATCACCAGCTATTTCGATTGGATTCTTGGGCCTAACAAAACAATTGTGTGGTTCCTATTGCGGTCAATTTTGGAATAGGTGGAATAGGTAGATTTTTTATCATATATATATCATATGTGAGTGTTTAGGTCAGGTAGTTATATTTTCCGTTGCTTTCCATATGGTCTCTGTGTTATCGACAGCCATTACAGATTGGAAGAACAGTATTATATTGTCTTTTTTAAGTTGGTGTCAGTTTTCGCATCAACTATTTCTTGCAAGACTTCACAGTTTTTGCGATTTTATTATATTTTTTCTCGAATACGTAAACAAAGTTTAGGTTCGGCAGTGAAAAACTAGGTGGGTCGGGTAACCGGAACCAAACAATTTTTTAGGCCTTGTGTGAAAACTTTCAAATTCTCATAAGATTAGTGCCTAGGTCCCTGTACTTGGGACATTCTTTATTTCTTGTTGGTGAAATAATCTAGCCATGTCCTATTTCTCGAAGCATATGCCAGTGATCATGCTATAGTTCGACATCGCATCCCCCCCCCCTCCCATTAAAAAAGTAGTGTTTGTGGTCAGCTGCAGGAAAACAACAATTAGCGTATGTCTGTTAGTTTTGAATACATTCTCACACGTAGGGACAGCTTTCATACCTCTTGGGCTATCAGTGTTGTGTCTTCATATTTACTACAACATCAACAGTCTGCAAACCATTTCATTGAAGGCTGACATAGAGAAAACGTTAAACTGTGAATCGATAGAATGCTGTAGCAATCTGAAAACACAAACACAGACAGACAGACAGACAGACAGACAGACAGACAGACAGACAGACAGATACACACACACACACACACACACACACACACACACACACACACACACACACACACACACTGTGTAGATATCCATAAATACATCCTACCAAACAAGCGTGACCATAGAGTTTCAATGAGGCAGCACAATGTTTCGAAAAAGTGAAAGATTATACTTACCGTAAAGTCACGCATGTATTCATCAAGTTCATCCGCCATTCTGTATGTGAGTTTAAACTCGATCCTTACACACACTGTCAGGTATTAGATTCTAGGGCTTGGTGATAGACCAAAATACTGGAGATTGGCAGTGTTTTTCCCCGTTTAGAAAGAAAGTAACGTAGTCGTTACTGTACCATTTTGAATTAATGTAGCTATTATGAGTATGAATTTAAATACTTTAGATTTAAAGAGACCAAGAATTACCATATTTAAGATGTTAGCAAATCACGTGACCCAATAAATGAACAGCTTTCTCTAATGGCATTTTAATGTGAACGATGTTTTTGCAAAAGTTATAATGTATTATAAGTTGGCGACACTACAAGTTTGTATCTGGGCGAGAATTATCGTTTATCACTACAACATTTGTGAAACAAATGGTTCATAGTTTCTGAGTTTAACTGTTCAATGAAAGCACAATATGATACTCTAAGATTTGTTTAAACCGGCTGACCGGCCGCCCGCCTCGTTATTTCCACAATGAAAATAGTAAAAATAAAATAGATAGGTCATTTAATAGGTCACCATTAATTTCTCTTGATACATCATATTGCATTTAGATCTAGCTACTCAGTAACCACTCGGATTAGATGTGTCTGTATTCTTAATTGAGGCTACAATAATTCTACCCCCCCCCCCAAAAAAAAAAAAAAAAAAAAAAAAATTAATCGGATTTTCAACAAATAGTAAGACAATATAAATTTTGACTTCCATCTTATAATGGTATCCATAGTTACCGTGCACTGCAAACTGCAATCCGCCCGAAGAGGGCGTTGTTTTTCTTAAGTTGGAGTCAAAAGAAAGATAGGATCATGAGAAACATAACGATTGAAAAAGTCGCCTGAGGCACATTTTAATCTTAATTGAAAGCAAACAAATCTTAGAAATCTTCAGAAGAATTAAGTGTTTGTTTTTATCGAATTTTAATTTTATAAAATCTGGAATTATTAACCAATGATGAAGTATAATTTTTAAGTGTGTAATCACATTGGAGTGTCCTAGGTAAACGATTCATTCTAAGCGCCATTTTGACTTGACGAACCAATAGGATCTAAGGTTGGATTCACGTGACTGTCTTTGTAGCATATCAGGTTTCTTACTGGTTTCTGCGTGTTTGTATCAAACAGATCTAGAGCCAGTGAACAGTAACATGAAACGGGCTGTATATCTGTTGAGGTAACTCATTTGTCCGTGACTTTACTCTCAGGATAATCCAAGAAGACTGTGTCTGTTTTGGAAACATATTTTAATTCTTCCATCAAACAAATACAATATTCCGTACATTTGTAACTTCGAAATCTTTTTCTGAAAATGCGAGTCAGTTGTCAGTAACTATGGGATACGTGACATAGTGATATCATGTGTACACTTAAGATACGTCATCTCATCAATTTTTGTGACGTTGTCTCACATATGGTTGATGATCTCGGAGTAAGCCTACAGCTCATAATCTCATAATAGATCTCAGAATATTTAGGATGGTCCTGGAATACAGTGGATGAGTCCAAAATTGCTTAACGTCTCAACTTTATGACTCAGTCTGGTTAACTTGATTCGTTAACTTGATTCAAAGAATCGTGGTATGTTGTACTCTCTTGACCAGCAAACGAATACTTCCCTCCTTATGTGTGATGATGTTGACGACGTCTGCGCATGTTAGATTGTCTTTTGATGTTCCATTTATTTCAATTATTTCATCTCCAATCTTCATTAAAACAAAACAAAAACACAAAAATTACATGTAAGAAATTGGGTTCCGTGATTTGAACTGTAGAACTACGACTGCAAATATCTAGATTTGGGACGATTGCAACTGATGCAGTAGTAACCAGCCGATAAAGTTGCAAGCTGACAATGTTGTTACAATTGATTTACACTGGTTACAACACACAAGTTAAAATTTACTAATAAGGTATTAAATCAAGTGATAATATATCACGTGACCGAAGATATTTTCTAACCGATACATTTAATTAAAATATTTGGAAAACAGGAAATCTTTCCAACGAGGTAGTATATTCTAAATGCAGTGGTATATTTAGTCACTAGCAATACAATTTGAAATCTGCAATTTCTAAATATCTTTCAAACAAAATGTCACATAACTTAAATGAAATATTGTACAACTAACTGACAATGATTTCTATGTCAATAAGTGCTAATTTGTAGACATACAGACAATATATAAAGATTGATCCATTACCTTCAGATCCCCTTCTAGATGAGCAGGAGAATCTGTCTCAACTTTAGAAATCCACATAGGTACACCTGTATCCTCCTCTCGGCCAGCTATTGAAAATCCAAAGCCCTTACTTCCACGATGGAATTTTGAGAAGTGCAGTTCGCCACCGTTGAGGGCAGCATGAGAGACAGGTGTGTTCTCTCCCTAGGGTTAGATGGATATTGTTTTGTAAGATTGAAGCTCGGACCCTTCATTAATATCACTGGGTAATGTGATGAAATTTAATTGGACAATATTAGTGTATTCTTTGCTACAAACACTGTTATATCAATGGAGTTTGCACTGCCATACAATATTGGGCTTAAAGTGTAGTTCAAAATTCAGGGAATGGAAATGTTAACGTTGGGTTGTATTTGTGTGTGTTTGTTCAGAGATAACTATTAGTGAATTTGGCCTTTAACAGAGGAACTATGTGATGTAGTGTTTGTATTGAATAACAACGTGCTTTGATATTTTTCTAGGGTAAACAACATGACTTTGTGCTTCTTGAAAAAAGGCCTATGAATATAAATTGTCATATACACACATACTACCACAAATAATCTATATTTGAAATTACATGCCTCGTGTTCGTTCAGACCATCCGTAATAATTGCAATGTTAGCGTTACTGTTTTGTTGGCCGCCATCTTGACCAGTATGGTCACTGTGTCCATGTAATGTACCCATTTCAACATTGTCGGTTTGTGTTGAGCGGTGACATTGGTAGTTTGACTGTGGTGGACTGTGGTGAACAAAAGACAAAATTTGGAGAGAATTAAAAATGAAATTTAATTTACAGATATATGTATCCCCGAGGCACATTAGCTATATACGGTATATGGTACTTGCATACTAGTATTTATTACGTTTGTGCCAATTGTCATTTGGTTGTATGTGTCAGGAACAAACGATTTAATAATGAAGATGATACTTTGATTCTCATTGTCAGGACAAAATTAAAGTAACTTCTTCCGTGCATCCGTCCGTCAGACAGACAGACAGACAGACAGACAGACAGACAGACAGACAGACAGACAGACAGACAGACAGACAGACAGACAGACAGACAGTCAGTCAGTCAGTCAGTCAGTCAGTCAGTCAGTCAGTCAGTCAGTCAGTCAGTCAGTCCGTCCGTCCGTCCGTTCATCCGTCAGTCAGTCAGTCAGTCAGTCAGTCAGTCAGTCAGCCAGCCAGCCAGCCAGCCAGCCAGCCAGTCAGTCAGTCAGTCAGCCAGCCCGTTAGTCAGTCAGTCAGTCAGTCAGTCAGTCAGTCAGCCAGCCAGCCAGCCAGCAAACCCGTAATCAAAGGAATTAACTTTGATGGGTCGACATGGATATTAGAGAATAGTTTAGTTTTATCTCTAAAAGAACTAGTTAATTTATATCTAAAACAATCATAATCCAAAATCAAAACCACGAATTATTCAAGGATCTCATGCTGAGCAATCGACATACTTAATTGTTTTCAAGGCGTCTCCTATTAAAATTTTAGATTATAATTGAATACCTGGTGAAACGTACACTTACCTGGTGGAATTCACATCGGTTCTCGAATTTGCGAGTTGATATGTAGGAATGATTGGCTGTGAAATTAAATGAAATTACGAATCTTTTCACGTCAATATGCACATGTTTTGATAAACATCACCATCACATTGTCAGCTAATGTCTACAGTTGAAGCCATTTGACCTGAAATTAACTTCTTTTAGCAGCACTACATTTGATAATAGGATTCTGTACTTAAAATTAAAGATCAGAAACTCCATTTCACTGAAGACTTATGGGTAAAATTATAATCCGTACATACAGGCTTCTCAATGGTGCAAACCATTTTCAATTGGGTTATTGATATTAAACTCGATGTTGTTTTCAGCACTTTTAGTTTCCGGGTCACTTGACCCTATTTCATATATGAACGTTTTAATTACATACTGATGTACGAGCACAACTGTATCAAACCACTCGTGACGCTTCTAATTGTTAATTACTAAAATCCACTGTGACTATCAAATAAATGCATATACCTGAGACCCGTTCGTAATACGTTCTTTGTGATAACGTTTGGCCATTTCTCGCAATTTGGAAGCTTCATTCCGCCCCGTCTTATCAACCATTGCATTTAGAAAGGAGCTAGTGTTTTGTAGAAGTGCACATGGGCTGTCGAATTCCACCATTCGACCTTCATTCAAAACCTGTAGGTAGGTAAACAATTCAGTGGGTTGCTTTACATAGCGTTGTGACAATGAACGTGACGGTATGCATTGGGTTATACAGGTAAGGCAGCACATCACAACTGGTGATGCTGTTCGCAAGACTGTAACCCGGCCTTTACAAGTCGGTAAAAAATAATTCAAACTATACATTTATATACACATTGTCAAATTATTGAGTGGTTAGGCCTAATAAAAAGAATTGTGTGGTTCCGGTTACGCTCAATTTTAGAATAGGTGGGGTAGGTAGAATTTTTTTATGTATTATATGTTTGAGTGTCTAGTTCAGGTTTTCCATTGTTTTCCAAATGGTCTTTGTGTTGTTTATGTCTTCCTATCAGACGTACAGCCATTACAGACTAGAAGAATAGTTTTATATTGTCTTTTCAAGTTGATGTCAGTTTCCGTATCCAATATTTCTCGTGAGACTTTACAGTTTTTGCAATTTTATTATTATTTTAGCCAACAGCCTCTCTACAGTTGAACGTTAACCTTTTATGCAACATCAACAACAGTTATGTTTGCTGACCATGCAGGGCATACTCTCTTCCGCTGATGCAACCTCTCACTCGACTAGTAGCGTTGCCGTAGGGGGGATAGTCGACAGTGAATATATATATATATATATAAATATATATATATATATATATATATATATATATATATATATATATATATATATATATATATATATATATATATATATATATATATATATAATTGTATTGACGATCTTCAATGTATATGTATCCCAACATATTCCGTTTATATCGCTCCACTTACCATAATCCTATCAGCATCCATTACTGTATGGAGTCGATGTGCTACTGTCAAAACCGTACAGTGACTAAACTTCTTTCGAATGGTTTCTTGGATCAATTCGTCTGTTCTGAAAGTGTTACAAGATATCTTGTCAAATAACAGGGAAGATGTGACGCTTCGACTTCAAGTCATGCTCTACACGTACACGTACTTTACTAGAGGAGTGTTTCCATACATGGCTGATATTGTAGGATAGAAGTGACGTAATACCATGGTGATTTTAGTTTGCATGGTAAATTACAGAATGTAATAATAATAATACTTTATTGTCATATGTAATGTACAATGAAATTTGTCGTGGTTCTGCGAAAAAAAACCACACTCGAGTTAAAATATCATGACAAACAACAATATAAACAGATTACTAAAATAAATAAATACATTCAGTAAAAACAGGAGAGCACAACAACATTATGACTCATTTATCTGTAAAATACTGAGGTACTACTCACGTCACAAAGACAAATACTCATACGAACCAGATAACGAGAGCTAAAGCTCGCATTGCCGTGTCGCCATGTACCGGCGCCATCTTAATATCATTGCTACAATGGCAAATGATACACATTCCCCTTGGTGGCAACAGCAATAACTTTACCCAAGTTCTCAACAATACTTACCTCGGATCTACGTTAGCAGTAGCTTCATCTAACACCAATATTCTGTTTCCTTTAAGGACAGCTCTAGCTAAACATACTAACTGTCTCTGACCAACACTCAGATTCGATCCACGTTCTCCCACCGACGAATCCAAACCTTCCGCCATCTCAGAAATCGCAGGTTGTAGTTGAACCTAAACATAGCAACGGAAAAAAACACATCGGTTTTTGAACAAATCACATTCACCTTCTTAAAAATGTAATTTTCTGGCGGTAAGATGCGTATGAAATGTGGTTCTTTGTCGCATAGTATGTCGGCGGATAGAAACAGTCGTTGGTGACGTTTACATAGCGTTGTTTTGGTGAAATGTGGAAGAGACATATATCAAACCATTTTACACAAGAGTGTTTATACAGTAACTTTTAGACGCATGCTTCCGAAGCAAATGTCACAAAAATTGACAAAAAATTGACCTCCTATCATGCACAGAATTGTGTGTGTGTGTGTGTGTGTGTGTGTGTGTGTGTGTGTGTGTGTGTGTGTGTGTGTGTGTGTGTGCGCGCGCGCGCGCGCGCGCGCGAGCAAGCATGTGCGTGCATGCATGCATGCATTCATGTGTATGACATTATAAACCTACCTCTGTTAGAACAGTCCAGAGATCATTATCGTTGTATTGATCAAATGGATCAAGATTTCTACGAACACTGTCCGTGAATAGAACAGGATCCTGTATAATATAGACAATGTCAATTTTACATGACGCGTAGTGGTCAGAATGAAGATGGTATAAGTTTATGATTGAATATTGGAAATGAACTTGAATGTCAACGACGATGCAACAACTCATCGACATAAACTACACAAGTGTGTGAATAAATGTAAAACTATACACGTCAGTTTCATTGGGGTGATACAATCAATATTTTCGTCTGATGGCTGCACACAGTTAACGTGGTATATAGTTTTGAATTGACTGTTTGCTAACTCTGGTGAAATTATACTATCAGACACTTTACAACAAGGAAAAAAACACACAGTAATCACCAAAGGTGGTCGTATACTTACATAGAATGTGGAATATCATGACTGAATAATAATCCAACGTGATAATGATCATGGTATTTTACATGCAAAAGTGAACATTCGTTGTCTTCCACGATCTTCAAGAAGTTGACCGTGACGAGTAACTGAAGGTTTTCAGACTAAGGGCATTGGACATGCGTGCTTTACTCTTAATTGTTCAAATATGTATTAAAATCTGAAAAGTTATCTTACCTGGGGAATAATGGACAACTTTTTTCTGACGTCATGAAGACCCATATTTTTGATGTCCAAACCATCGATACATAAGCCTCCATCTGGTTCAGCCAATCGGAAAAGTGCGGTGACAAGTGAACTTTTGCCAGCGCCTGTTCTTCCTACGATACCAACCTATGACAAATGTATAACACTTAAATTAAAAAAGTTTACAAGTCTTGATAAATGTGTTATCGTTCAACTTGTTATATATCTCAGTCGTTGACATCTCAAACAGCATCCGTTAAACTACATTACATGTTTCTTGTGAAGTTTAAACTTTTCAATTTCCAACACAACCAACTCTTGGAAAGCTGTACCTGAAGCTTTCGTCCTCTCACTAAGGACTTCATCAGCAGACTCAAGTAATTAACATAAACCAGGAACACAGGTACAGCTTTCCAAGAGTTGGTTGTGTTGGAAATTAAAAAGTTTTAACTTCACAAGAAATGGCTAATACCACACAGTTTAACATTAGTGTACATAGAATTACATTACATGTTAATTACAGAGTATTTTCTCATCAATATAAATTTAAAATTGCCCGATCTTTCTAAAATATTACCTTACTCTTGAATGAATGGGTACCTTTCTTTGGTGCATAATTCAGTAAGTACCCTTTTTGTTTACATATTTGTATTCCATGGTCGAACATGAAATTATACCTAACTATAGTATAACTTAAGGTCCTTTACACATCTTAAAACTCATAATTAATAAGGAAAACACAACCAAAGTCATAAAAGCATATTATTTATATGGCTGGTCTACTGAAGATTTGATTTCTGACTATTATGAATCTATTTATGAAGGGAATAATATTTGGGTTTTTTCATTTTCTTTGACTATCTATTAATGATATAGACACATATAGGCTTGTAGACGCCAATCTTTCTTTATTTGTATTATTCTTACTTTTTCTTGAGGTAATATCTGGCAAGTGACATCTTTGAGAACAAATGGTTCCTCCGTTGCATACTGTAGACACATGTGTTCTATAGTAACACCGCCATAACGTGGCCAGTGGTCTGGTGGTTTGTGTTCATCTTTCTCTAGAGGGGCTTCGGGATCTAATTTAGTATACTCTACGACTCGTTCCACTGCTGTCATCTTAGTAAGACAAATTCAATAAATTAAAATATCGCAGACATATATAAAATCATAAGTTTCAAGCTTCTTAATGTTTAATTCAGACCAGTTCGGTCGGCTCAGTAAAAACTTAATTAAAAAATAAATGTCTGATAGAGCTACAAAATATGGTGCTATGAAAATCTAATCACTCCACTAATGAGATAATACTTACGCGAGTTAATAGTCATGTTTTACAAAACTTACCATATTTTCGACGAGTGCGCTTTGTCGGACGGTGAACTGGAAGGCGGAAGATAGCGAGATGGCGTTACTTAGGATGAGTCCAGCCAGACCAGCATTTATCCCTGCAAGGCAAAGATTCGAAGTGAAAGGTTAGTAATTAAAATGCACAGTTAGAAAGTATTCTCTCTCTTTTCATTAATACATTTGGAGAAAATATAAATGCAAACGTTTTGGTGAGACACATCAAGATAGGATGTATGGATATGAGATACTACTTACATTCGAACTTAGCAGCTGGTACCGACAAGTATATAACGAAAGTGATAAAGGCAGCAGCTAGCCAGTCAAGCCGAATAGCAAACCATCTACTTGTAGCTAGAAACATGAACCATGCTTGTGTGTTGGCGTTCTGGTGCTTGTGAAATTCATTGGTAAATTTGTCTTCCATTTGGAAAGCTCTTATCGTCCATAGGCCTTGTACAGAAGCCGCCAGGTGGGAGTAAACAGGACTTCGTGCTGTGATGTATATAAGACAAAGGACATTGTCAACAACAACAACAACAACAACAACAACAAACAAACAAACAAACAAACAAACAACAAGAACAACTCAGCAGCACACACAAAAACACACATTTACATACATACATACATGTTACATACATACATACATACATACATACATACATACACACACACACACACACACACATACATACATACATACATACATACATACATACATACATACATACATACATACATACATACATATATATTCTTAGGGAAAAGATGTAACTGCTCTATGGAATCTACTACTCAACAAAGCTGACTTACTTGTGCCGTCTAAACGTTTGACTTCACGTGTAGTTTGAACAGTATAGTATCGTAGGTATATAAATATTATAACAATAGGTACAGTTGGGATAATGATGATTGGGTTGATAATACAACATACAATTAGTATCCCTAGGATCATTAAGGCTTTCTGTGTACACAAACAATATAATATTAGTTGTTACAAACATGTCAATTATATGTATGTAGTCACAAATATAATCTTAGAGATGAATTTATGAGAACGTGTTTAATAAAGCTGTAAAATTGAGAGTATTAATAGCATCCGCAAAGTGTGTTGGTTGGCGATAATCGTTCAGCACATGGTCAATATGAAAACACACATCCATAGCATATTTGGGAGTGAGAAGGGACATACATAATCACAACACATAAGAAGGTGCATATATGCAGGCATACGTGCATGCGTGCGTGCGTGCATGTGTGCGTGCATACATACATACATACATACATACATACATACATACATACATACATACATACATACATACATACATACATACATACATACATACATACACACACACACACATAACATACATACATACATACATACATACATACATACATATATTCATGTTTACCTGAACGACATCAAAGAAAAGCATTGGTAACTGGTCATCCATGATACCAATATCTTTAGTAACTCGATTTAAGATGCGTCCTAAAAATAGAAGGAAGGTGTGTCATACTGATTAGTATTCAGAACATTTCATTTATGAAAAAATTGTAAAAATGATATGTTGTTTAAAATCTTCACAGTCGTTTGTACACGCAAAGACACAAATTAAACAATGGAATTGGGATTGGACATTATATTGTACCTCGATTTTACGACGAAGGAATGTGAAATGAGGTGTAAGTCATTACATGCAACAAGCCTGCTACTAGCAAGCTAATATAGAATGCACCATTATTAAACTCACCGCCTGGATTAGTGTCGAAGAACCTGATCGGTGCACGGAGTACTGCTTTGAACATGGCGTTGTGTAGATTTTTGGACGACTTGATGACAACACGGAAAAAGTAGAAACCACGGTAGAAGGCGATAATAAACGTTATAACTACGATACCAAGCAGGATTACTGTGAACATGTAGCGTTCTAAACCACTGATAAAATCTCCGTATGGACCAGTATCCTGCATAAGAAAATATGAATACACATGATGAGAAAAAATCCCCAGGTTCGTTTAAATGAACTTTTGAAATGTAATGAGGATTGTCAATGTGTAGTATACATCTTTCAAATGGTTGTGGCTGATGTTCTCCAAATCCCAGGTTTGATTTTTGTTACAGTTTTTGTTCTTACTCTGGTATCTACAATTTATCATGAGAACATTTGATGAGAAAGTTGAAATTTGTTTATAATCACAAATGAACCCACAGTATTCAGAAACCTTGTAAAATAATGATATTATCAGTTATATTATTTCTGATATTACCTGTAAATTGCAGAGATATAAACTCATTTTTTATACTTTGTTCTGATATCTGACTAGTATATGTTAGTATCCAATACCAAACCACTAATCACCATGACAACGTCCCAATCACAAACACCACTGACGGTGACAGAGAGAGGAGATTTTTTTTTAGATTGAATGTATAGTTGTCCATACCTCTGTCATTCCAGAGCTACATTCTGGTGAGTTGTTTTCAACACAGGTTACGTCACTATAAGTTCGATTCTGATCATTTTCATATCGCCATTCTTCCGTGTCAGCCCATACTGATATCCACAAGTCAGACAAAATGTATATAGCCTGTAATCTCGACAAAATGATGACGTCAGCAGTTGATTGAAACCTTAACATTAGAGTTTTTACAGTCAATATCGTCAATGTTGACCAATTGACAAAGCTAAACACGACATCTTGACCTTTGTTGTTGAGGTTCATTCGGAAATCAGGAAAAAATGAAATTAATATTATGCACGTATAGAAATATATATCTTGCCAGAGAACAAGTATGATGCATGTATTTCTACAAAATTGCTGGATAGGTCTTTCTAAAAAAAAACACCCCCCCCCCCCAAGAAAAAGCACAAAAAAACCACAACAAAACCTATAGATCCAGCTCGATGGGAATAGACCGCTTGTATACGATTGCAATGCTTTTGGGGTCGCCCTGAAAACTTTGAGTGAGACATATATACCTGTGCACCGACCATGACAGTAACCAGCCATGTAAATCGAAGCCAACCACCACCAGCAGCGAAATAGTCTTTGTATGTGCCAAACGACACTCTACCACGTGATTTCTGTTCTTCTTTAATCAACCCTCCTCCACCTTTGTTACTAGTCTTAGTTTCACCTGTCATCTACAAAGTACAAATCAAAATAATGTGGTCATGGAAAGGGTTCGAAGATGTCATGAGGGGCCGGGGGCAACTTTATTTTCATCATGATAAGTCAATGTCCTGAAATGCAATCTACTATTTTGTGTACCTTTTGCTATTGTCGAAAAGCGGAAAACCAAAATGATCACTGCATGTTTTACATCATAGATCTATTTATCTGTTTGGAACCTTCCAAATACAAAAGACTTTCATATTTGATTCCAAAATGTCCAAAAGAATGTATCCTAAGATATGAGGTGAAAAGACACGAGCAATATACAATTTTAGAAGCTTGGAAACTATACAAGATGTTGAACACAGTTTTCATACTATGTGATATGGGTGGGAGTGGGGTGGTTGTCTGAATGGTAGGTGTACATGTAGGACATACCACAGATTCTGTAAGTTTAGGCTGCTTTCTAATCGTACTGCGCCTGTGCACTGAACCCATCTTTTTTGTGACCCGGAAGTGGAATACTTGTTTGGATGTCGTCACTATCTAATTCTTCTTCTTCTTCATCATCATCATCATCACCATTTCCATTTTTATCTTCTGACTTCAGAAAACTGGTAACATTTATGCCAGACTTCATTATTTCATCTAACGGCCCAAGTGCTTCCTCTTTGCCCTAGGTACAGAAATGAAGAAGTATAAACTGAAACAGGAAGCTAAAACGAACTTAATTCCTGGGGGTGGGGCGCAACTCCCATAGACGGCAATACGGGAAGGAGGTCCGAAAGCGGTCGGGGTTTTTTGCTGGTTGGTATCAGAAAAGGTAAACTTTTCAGGAGGTGGTGATATGAGAAAGGATCAGGTGAATCAAAACTGGCGTTAATTAACAGAAACTACTCAGTCAACACTGGAAGTGTTTCAACCTGGTGTATCTCAAAATTTCCGTACTCAGGTCACTCATGCCACACTAGATCTACAGCTTGCTTAATTATTGTGCAAGTGGACTGAGACGATCAAGAACAGTTCGATTGTACTTAGACTAATTAAAATGCAACTTAGTATCAGAAAGGGTATACTTTTTGCATAAAATTGGTATCACAACACATTTTAATTGGGTTTCAATGTTTGTGAGGAGCCTCCCCATAATGTTACCCATGGAGTTACCCACCCCCGGGAATTCCCTACAGTCATTATACATGGTATTTTACATAATTGTTAAATTATATATAAATGAGACAGTAAAACTTAAAGCTATGTGTAGCTGAGAAGTTGAAGAACAAGAAAAAGTAGCCCATGTTCTACTTACCTCTCTCAGTACAAGAACTCGATCACAAGATCCAACGAATTGTAGCTGGTGAGTTACTAATATTACTAGTTTATTTCGGAGGTAGCCCTTAATACATCTGAGATGGACAGAATAAATATATTTAAATAGAAATAATTGAAACAATTCATAAAAGCGCTTAAAATGTTTTTTTTTTATATTCTTCTTAAACATTCGATAAAAATTAACGTGAGATAAACATACTTGTTAAATTCACCCTTGTACTTTCATGCGATATGCAAGAGTTTGTGTATGACATCAATTAAATATAATATTGATAATTCATGAAGTCATTAGAACTATTCACACTTTTCAAAAATATGTCTGCCAACTTCGCTGTCCACAGCACTCAGTGGGTCATCGAGGAGGTAAATGTCTGCATCGTGGTACAGCGCCCTCGCAAGGCTGACTCTTGCCTTCTGCCCTCCACTAAGTGTGACCCCTCTTTCTCCAACTGGTGTTAAATCTCCTTTGGGTAGTATTTGCATATCCTAATAGTGTTAGAAAATAGATATGTTAGGTGAAGTTCAGTGACTTTCCGATTGAATCATGTCGAGGTTTTGTTGTTCTCTCTTTTGATTATCTGTGATTTATATATATTCTTTTAGAAAACAAAATAAAACCAAACGCTAAATTTTACAAATTAGATTCATTCACTGCAGATTTTCATATTTTATTATAGTGTAATTTGGTAGATCATCCAGACACCATAGAGTCATAGTATGTGCATCAATGAAGGCAGGCCATGTAAGTATGGCACACTGACAGTTGTTATTCCGAGAATCTAAACCATGAGGGATTTATTATCAGTACGAAGAACACAGATGCATTTTGGATATAGTTTTGACGGTACCTTTTCTAAAGCACATACGTAGACAATCTCCGAAAACCTCTCTTGGTTATATTCTTTGCCGAACAAGATATTCTGTCGCACAGTGCCACTGAAAATCCACGGCTGCTGAGCTGCATAGGCGGGAGTGCCCGTACACTTGACTACGCCATCAATCTGTGGTAATTCTCCGAGTAGTGACACTAAAAGTGATGACTGTAACGAAAACAAAATGTGTGATACTCTTCCCCTCTACAACGATGGGGAGAATTGGTGTTTATTTTTTAAAAACAAAAATTGTACATTATGCATTAACACTAATCGGGAATACAGTCACGTACTACATATATGATGCACAAATGGTAAGGGAGTACATACCAGATATACATATCGGTCGTTTGGTGGTTTGCCATACACGAAGGAAGGAAGGAAGGAAGGAAGCTTAGGAAGGAAGGAAGGAAGGAAGGAAGGAAGGAAGGAAGGAAGGAAGGAAGGAAGGAAGGAAGGAAGGAAGGAAGGAAGAGAAGTAAGATGCATGGGAAGAAGGGGTTGCTGGTAGTTTGGTTCGTTAGCAGACAGGAAGGAGGGAAAAGACATTTAGGAGAATGCAGGTAGATTGATGGGTAGGCAGGTAATGGTATCGAATGTTTGTCAATAATGTGGTTGGTTGGTTGGTTGGTTGGTTGGTTGGTTGGTTGGTTGGTTGGTTGGTTGGTTGGTTGGTTGGTTGGTTGGTTGGTTGGTTGGTTGGTTGGTTGGCTGGTTAGTTGAATGGTCGACTTGTTGAATCTACATATCCCATGACAGCTTACCTTTCCTGAACCGACTGGTCCAATCACTCCAAGTAATTCATGTGACGTCATCTTCAGGTTGATATTTTTCAATACGTAACTATCGTCGTCCTGTTAAGAGCAAATCAATATCCGGTATACATATGGCACCTCGTTCTTCTGAAAATAGGTTAATTTTAAAATCGCCCTTTCCATGTTTTGGTGATTGTCCCTCATAGTAGGCTTTTAACATGGGATGCATTTAATGTAAGATTTAATACGTTGGTAAGGCGGCGTCTTGGCAGATAAATGTTCGATATTTGCTGAAAATATCAATAACTTTACCATTTTATGTTTTGATATTTAATTACAATTAAACACAACTCGTAACAATACCACGTCTTGAAACCTTCTTAGAAGCCCCAAGTAAAAATCTATAAAAAGAAAAACTAACGTCACCAAGAAAATGTCTTTTTCTGTCAATAACCCTAAACTTCACAGCCATAAGTCATAATAGGAACAGTTAAACGAACAAAGAGATCTAAAGCCACATCAATAGAAATACTCTCATTATAACAATGTACTTACATTTGTCCAGGAAGCATTCATGTCTTCAATACAAACACTGATTTCCGTGCCTTGGCAGTGTGCAGACTTTACGCCATCTTTCGTATGTTTAGTATCCAAAAATTGGTCTCCCGCCAAAATATTGGATGAATCGATAGCCTGTTCATGTTCAGGTAGTTGCAGTAACGCCTATGAGTTACGAGGGAAAAACAAGATAGGTTATCACACTGTGTCTTGGTCAATAAACCTAATAAAACGTGCTATTATTTGACCCCTTTTTTCAAGAATATGTGTCAGTGTTTATAAAACATTTATGCATTTTATTCATTTATTTACTAAGTACACTATCAGTTGTTTGAAGATTACGATTCTGAACTCCATATGAAGGCCTCAGAGAAACATATACGGATTGTGAGAGCGAAGACATAAGCAAAGTGAAATATGCAGTTCTGATAACAAACCTTGGGGAGTGTGTATCTTTACATGTCTGCTGTTTCATTTTCGTAATATCTTTCTCAAACTATTTAAGTTTTGTTTTGTGTTTTAATATATCTTGTAATAATGTTGGTCGGTAAAATGAGAGAAATCCATGTTAGTACGTGATAAGTACCTTTAATGTATTTTCTAAATGGTGAATATATTGTTTCTATATAAAAGTCAGAATAGTACTTCTTGTTGTAAGGTGAACATGATTTACAGGACAAGAATACCTTGCGTCACAGTTAGATTAGATGGTCGAATAATTGTTCATTACAGGATTCCAAAGAGTGAGAATCCAATGTATAACTGTAACAAAGATTTAAACACGATGACGTCATAGGGTGGAAAACGGAAAGGAGCACGGCAGTTACCTGGATTCTGTTCAGCGATACCGTGCATTCATTCTTTACTTGCACAGCTCTTGGGTATGTCCGTAAAAAGGTACCCCGTAACGTAGAGCAATACATTATTATGATGTACATGGTGGATGCCTTCATATAGTCGGTTGTAGCTGCATAGGAGGCTAACAGGACCAAATCCAAAGCTCTATTTCCAACCAGACCAATAGTTAGATTAACTGACATCGGAACCGTGGCAGCCACCACCTTGGCTATCTCTGACCTAAAATCAAACAGAAAACATACCACGTAGGCTTATTAGACACCTAAAACTCATAACTATTGATGATGTCAGGTTTTAAAACAAAAGATATACATAAGTTTTCGTTGGAACTAAACCTTTAAAGATAGTTAAATGTGCTGGATTTTAATATAGCTTTTCTCACATATGTACGTATACATATATGTATACGTATAAACTGTACACGACAATTGGTTTCTGCGTATGGTCGGTTGAACACCTAAGACAAATGTAATAAGAGCAAAGAACACGGGCAATGTTAGGGTGTAACATTTGCTAAAAGTAAACTTACGTTCGTATTTTGAAAACCATATCAGAGAAAGGTTTCTCCCATGCATACATTTTGATAACCCTCATAGCATTAACGATCTCGTCCATTAATCTAACTCTCTCATCTGTTAACACAGCAGTCTTTTTCCTGTAGATTTGAATTGACAGTAGTAGTAGTGTAACATTTGTAGTGGACATTAAATGGAGGTGACTTCAATGATGACTTGTTATTAGGTACATGGATAATTGAATTTAGGCGTTTGTTATTTGCAGCAGGTAACTGGAAGGGGCAGAGAGGAGGTGAGGTGTGAGTGGGGCAGGGAGGTGACGGACAAAGAGAGGGGAGATGGAGAGAGAGGTGGGCAGGGAGAGAGAGACGGACGGACAAAAATGTACAGCATAGTACACGATGTGTCGGTTAACTCTAATGTCAGCTTCAATGCTTCAATGGCAAACTATAATTCGGATATTTAATTGAAACCCCCCCCCCCCACAAATTTCAACACTGAGTACTAGGTTTGAAAAAAAATCTTCTGAGGTACCAGTTGCAGGATATGTGTGTTGACATGACATCCTAAAACATTATTGAGGATGACAACTTATTGAGTGCAAGTATTAACCCTGCTCCCCCTTCAACATTATAAGTGATTGGAACCTCGTCCAAGGATACTTACCTCAGCTTGCCAAAATACTTTCCAAGTATCGATTGGAATGGAACAAGGAGTACGAGTAAGATATATGCAAACACACAAACCCAACCAATTTCATAGACTAGAAGTCCAAAGATAACGAGTGCTTGCAATGGTCCAATCCAGAGGTAATGTAAAAATGTAACGGCCTACAGGGGAAAGGTAGATTATGAAAATATGACGACCTACAAGGCATGGGTAATGTACAAAAATATTTTGTTCTAACAATGGACGGGTAATGTAAAATGCGAGGGTGACGTAAGAAAATGGTAATATAAAATAGGATGGCGTACAAGGAACATGTATATAAAAATATGATGGCTTACATGTACATGTTAAAAGAGACAGGTAATAGAAAATACAGTGGCCTACAAGGAACAGGTCACGTAATAAAGAATACGACGGCCTACAAGAATACAGTGGCCTACAAGGAACAGGTCACGTAATAAAGAATACGACGGCCTACAAGACAAGGGTAATGTAAAAGTACAAATGCCTACAAGTAATGAAAAAAATACAATGGGGCAAGGTCTGCAAGGGAGAGGTAAACAATAAACAAAAATGACGTCACTGTTTTGTATAGGGTTCAAAATATACGAGTTTTGAACTTCGTTGACAACGACAATATCAATACTGTAAATTAGTCAGCGTGTCACGTGGTACTTTTCATCTGTCAATATACGGTTCAATTACAGTAACTGTATTTGTATGTGACGTTCCAAAGAAGACCATAAAAGGTGTGTACAATCATTCTAAGATAAATAGAAATTAAAGCATACACATCTCAACAATTCAGTAGTCTGGTTTTTTTTTACACTACCATTGTATTTTCTGTGATGTCTGTGTCCTTGATAAAGACTGTTTGTATTCAGTTGAAACTTGGGTTTTAATAAATACTGGATAATACTTGAATGTCTTAAATATAAACTCAAGAATTTACCCGATCAAATCTGCTGACGTCATTGCTCATCAAATTACTCATTTGTCCAGTTGTGGTTTTCTGAAAGGCTGTGTTGCTTAACCTTAACGCCTGCAACAAAAGCCAAAAGTTAGATTAGGATGTCATATTCATGTTATCTATCTTCTAAAAATCACCAATGCTTGAATCAAACAGTATCCGCTTATCTGCCTTGCGTTATGTTTTTCCTTTGTTCTTTTTTTTCAAGTAGAAAAATCTATGCAAAGTAAACATCTCAAATGTGCCCATTTCTCACCCAAATGACAGCTTTGACTTCGAAGGTTTTTATGTGTTTATTTTATGTCAGTCACCCGCAAATCATTTTGACTAGGTCCTAAGCTATTTGGTTAGAATGTGATAATGCTTTGTTTCTATCTTATCAATTTTCCTTTATTTCTGGTCACACAAAATGAGGTCACGTACATATTTGAATGACCGTATATCCATAAAATAATGATAAATATTTACCTTTTTGTAAATCATGGAACAACTTGCTATGCGCAAATGCATACCTAACCTTAGCGTTGCGTGATAATGGGGATGGTGGACGATTGGATGTAGTATAGTACACAGACACACGCCTGTGGCGTATGCATATGCTTCGTTTTCTGATATCCCCGAGGATGGTGAGAAGTAGTCGATAAGTTTGCCGAGCAAGATGGGTTGTATAAGTTTAAGTGCTTCCTAAAGGAGAAATAAATAAGAATTAATACATGATAAACTAAGGGGTGCATTTGTTGCATGTGGTTATCGTGCATAGTATATTCTACACGCAGTGTACAATCATTTTACATTTTACTCCTCTAAATGGCTTCCAACATGAGTGTCTTCATTTTCAAAAAATGGGGCGAGAGAGAGAGAGAGAGAGAGAGAGAGAGAGAGAGAGAGAGAGAGAGAGAGAGAGAGAGAGAGAGAGAGAGAGAGAGAGAGAGAGAGAGAGAGAGAGAGAGAGAGAGAGAGAGTGAGAGAGATCAAATGTCTATGGTTTAATTTGGTAAGGTACGCGGTAACGAGACGCCCTCACACGTTGGTCTACGAGTCTTAGAGCAGGCCGGTGATTACGGAGTAACAGGACATATCTCACAATCTAGTATTTCAAACAAATTAATGTAAATACATTTTGTCTTGATGGCACTTCGACAAGGTTTATGCAAACAATGAATATTTATTTTTTACCTCAAACAAGATAAAAATCGCCCAGAACATAAATCGTGCACCAAAACATAACATGACAGCTTTAGCTAGACTTGGATCCTTGCCTTCTTTAGATTTGTTGGCAACCTCTCTTTCCCATTCTCTGGAAAAGAGCAACAGTAAAAAGAAAATGTTGTTATTACACACATGTCACCTGTACAATATTACAAGTATAATTACATGTATTTAGGGAGAAATATGATATATATATATAATATGTTTATTCTAAACGTAAATGCTTTATGAAATGTCATTATTAAAATTACGACATCAATTTAGGTACGAGGCAGTTAAAAACTGAACCAGTCTCTGGTGGGATTCGAATCCACAGCCTCCGAATTACTACAAGTCTACTACTTGAAGTCCGACGCGCTATCTGTTGCGATACGGAGACCCTCAACGCCTTTTCGTATTTTCAAAATTTAGGAAAGCGGGTATCAATAATACTAGTCAGATGCAAATGAAGAAATACCACCACCACCACCACCACCACCACCACCACCACCACCACAACCAACAACAACAACAACAACAACAACAACAACAACAACAACAACAACAACAACAACAACCAGGTCGGGAGAGGAGAGTTTATCGGGTGTTAAGACTATAAAGTTCAGTATGCGAGTGATTTTTCACACTGGTTTGTCATCAAAACCAGGCCATTGCAATGGGAAGCTAATCATTAACATCAACTGATCACAGGTCAATCCATCGTTACTTATCTTCTTAATAACTGAACGGATTGCTTATTTCTTAGCTACACTTAATTGATAAGGACATTGACACATTGAAAACAATAACGAACTTAGAGGTGGTTTTCTTCCAATGTTTTTCTTCTGACGAGGGTGACCCCGGGTTAGTAAGGGACTTTGTCACTTCGAGTCGAAGACAAGATGAGAAAAAACCCTGAGCTTACGAGTATTCCCAGACTGAAGAAAAATAATGGGTAATTCTATAATTATACCTACGCACGCATACTGAGGTAATGTGGAGTACTTGAATGCTTGGATTCATATTCGATCACTGCAGAATGAATGGCGTAGACGTGCGTTGCTGTGAAGTACAAGGTCAAAATCCAATATTTTATGTTCTAACTCATTAAACTTGACTTATATCTAGTTCAATATAATAGTTCAACTTACTCTTCCAGTCTCGCCGATACCCTATCTGATGCATCCCATGGTGCTACTGGGTACAAGTCGGCCTTCGTGACTTGGTTTCTGTGTCCATAACTGTGGAACTGATTCAGCCAACTGAAATACATAAACGAAGAGGTGCAGAGAAACTCATTACATGGTCTGTCTGTCTGTCTGTCTGTCTGTCTGTCTGTCTGTCTGTCTGTCCGTCCGTCTAAATCCTCTCCGTGTCTGCATTTCTTCTCTCCCTACCTTTTATTTAATATTTTAACTCAAGGAAAAAATGTGTGGTTTTACCATGTCTATCAAGTAGGAAATAAGTATAAATACTTCTGTGATAAACAAATACCATGGCCAAGTGTTGTCATGTCCACTGAGATGATTAATGATTATGACTTTGGTGTCGTTTGTGTACACTTTGGGTAGGGTCATCATATGAGTTATCTACTACACTAGTATGATATTACACGAGTAAAATTCCTGTGGTGAGAAGATCATCAACTGCAACATGATTCAGTATATTTTAATGGCAACAGAATAAGGAGAATTCAACATGAAAAACAAGATTAATCCCGTGTCCATACAATTACACACTGTAAATGTCCCTTTAACACTGATAGCATTAATTATATGTACATTGCTTTACTTAGACATTGACTGATTTCGAAAACAAATACGAGCGACTGTCGAGACATGTTGACGGTCAAGTTATAGTGAATGACTAAAAAGTGATTTTTTACAGAATACTTTCTAAAGTCTGAGACAACAATTGCCACTGAATTATGTCAGTAAGACTTGAAAATGACAAAAGTGCACACTAGCTTGTCATTGTAGCGCTTCGTAATGTAAAATGTGAGGGTGACGTAAGAAAATGGTAATATAAAATAGGATGGCCCACAAGGAACATGTAAATAAAAAGAGACAGGTAATAGAAAATACAGTGGCCTACACTTTAAAAACTTACCAAAAGAAAAGCCTGGAACATTTGTTGGCATTTTTGTACGGATTTACTTTGGCAGTAACTTCTTTGGACTCGTCCATTCCACAGTCTGTGCAGAGGAATCACGTTCCCTTAGCATGTATAGATGTATACTCTAGTATCTTTGATGATTCAATGGTCTAGATTGAAGTAAAACAAATACGCTATTAATATCACAGCCCCAGTTATGCACAGAATACAGTCTTAAAAGAATCGACATTTGACAACAAATGAACATACATTTTTTGTTGAATGACGAAACATTTTTGAAGAACCGTCGCGTAACAGTGACTGAATGAACGATTTGTTAGTGACTTGCTCGGACTGGCTACACTTAAAAAGTATCCTGTATTACATCACTAATTTTTGTCTTTCCTCTATAACGATAGATTTAGTCAGCTAGAATAAACTTAAGTACAATGAGTACTAACCTGTAGGTGACTACACTTTTGAACATTACAGTTTAAACTCTGGACATACTAGGTATACACAAACATGACGTAGGAGTTATCGAAGCGCGTATCACTGTACATCCAGTGCAAGATCTTCGTAAATCAGATACAAGTTTTATGACAGTAGTTAATAGCACAGACGTCGATATGTTTAGTAATCGAAGTATGTACCTTCATTGGATTTAAAACTCTATTTATAAAGCACCTTCCACAAGGGATAACCATAGCGCAGTGCAATTACCCTGGCACAGACCTATACTAGTACAACGGTAACTTCATCAACTCGCTGTGGTACATACAATCAATTGTCAATCATCGTCTGATTTGCATACATGATGTGTTTGACGTCATCAAACTGTAATATTTATGTATGGTGTCCAGATATTTTAGATCTCATTGGGTTAAAGTTCACAAATGTATTTGACCTACTTACTCATTTGTACCTTATATATTGTTTTTCTACGAACTCAAGAGTTCGTTGATATACATATTTTGTATTTGTATCAGTTCACACGTACAGTAGCAATCAATGATTACATGCGCATCAGAAAATGGGGCGATTGCAACATAATATATTCTTGACAAAGTGTTCTGCAACTACTATATTATAACTATAGATTTGCTTGCACGATACTATGAATATGCCGCAACGTGTGCTTGTGACTTCCTTCAAGTTGATGGCGTATACTGTATACAACATAGACAATAAGAGATATATATCTTACCAGTTGTGCAATTCCCGTCAAATATTCGTAGATTTTGTCAATCAATGCACCGCTACAAAACGTTTGTGAAAACAACGTTTTCAATTACTTGAAATTAATGACTCCTAGCTATAGCTACGGCAGACCAAGGTGGACGTCCACTGTCGGTGGTAATGACTGTGTAATTACATGTGATAAGAGGAGTCACCAACAGATACCAGCACTATCGATGGACTATGGGCGTCTGTGGAGTCTTCATGTCAGAGTCTCACAATAAGGTGAAGGTCGGATGGTTAGGCCAACATAATGTAGCAACCGATAAGAGTCGAACCCCTTTAGTTTTGGGAATCAAACTTTAACTAGTAAATTTTGATCACTTCACAGAGGGCGCTATCTACA
The DNA here is from genome assembly GCF_964340395.1 of Glandiceps talaboti. Taxonomy (NCBI): domain Eukaryota; kingdom Metazoa; phylum Hemichordata; class Enteropneusta; family Spengelidae; genus Glandiceps; species Glandiceps talaboti. Next base: position 4,276,976 of record NC_135558.1, on the reverse strand, counting down.
GTATCATCGTGAGGCAGCCAGTCACAACTGGACTTTGCATAGTTATGATATTATAATTGTACCAATGCAAAGAAAAATCGGGGAAATTAATTTCAATTTTGAACTTTTTGACTCGTATTTGGCTTGAACACAGCTGAACCAATGATGCAGACATGCGTTGCCGTGATGTAAATTGTGCCTTGTCATGATGTAGAACGACCACGGTATATTATATGATGTATGAAGACATAAACAGAACATTTAGTGGGTATATATATCCTATATTGAAGACATATATTCCGACCGTAGATGGCGTTCTTCTATTTACAGTTTACAGACCTCGGAATATATAGACGATATCCGAAAAATGTTGATGATCTCTGAACAAAGTCCATATTGAACACATATTGCCTGGCCATGAGGGCTATAGCACCCGTTTATTACACCCGAGGGACTGTGAGTTACCAGAATCACATGCTATCACAGTCACGAGGGGGTAATGAACGGGTGCTATAGCCCGAATTTAGGCCAGGCAATATGTGTTTTATAAAATACCTCATGCTGTGAACTCGCGGTGGTAGACGACATCATCAGAAGCTGCCATTTTGACCTGCTGTGAACTCACGGTGGTCACGTGACCATGTAATAGTTGATGGAACTATTTCCCTAGGGAAATAGTCATTCTATTTTCCTATCACGTGACTGATTCTAGCGAATCATGGCACAGCATTATCACTAGGTATATTATAATCTCAGATATGCAAATGGTTGATGATCTCGGAGTAGCCCTAGTAGCTAATACTCTCCTAACAGATATCAGAATACATTAACAAAATGTACCAGTCTGGTAATAGTGAAAGATAGTCCTTGAGATGTTGCTCAAGACTCGCAAAAAATTGTTACAGTAGTTAATTAAAATATCAAGGTTTACAGTATTTAGGATGGTCCTGAAAGACAGGAATGGTTCTGGAATACAGTGGATGAGTCCAAAATTGCTCAACGAAATCAATTTATGGATGGTTATTGATTCAAAGACCACTTTTTCAATATTTAGTTTAGTGCTATCTTTACAGTTTATATTCAAATGACAAGCATTGAGACTGTCACATTCTGCATATGTAATTTAAAATCAATCTAAGTCTTAAACTCAAATTTAAACAAGAACAGTGGCAACTACATGTACACACTTTGTGTTTACATAACAGCATATAAAGCGAAAAATAGTCTTTTTCCAAGACCCTGCTCTTCTTCCAGATCTTGCATATACAGTGTGTTGTGTCTCAAAAGATTCAAAATGTTCTTCATCACTAAGTCTTGTGTTGCTGCAAATTTCAATGATTATAGCATCGTCTCCATCAGAGTAAATGATATCTGATGTAAATGATATCTGATATCGCACTCTCATTTAACTATAGGTGATACTGGTTCATTTAATATGATCACTGAGTTATCTGTTTACCATTGCCTCAATTGACAAAAAAAAGGACACAATCATTTGATTACTAATTTGATCTTTTATGTCTCAAATTGTGTGTAAACATAGTGTCTCTATGAAAAATGTACATTACTTTATGTGTGCACTTTATTAAAAGCATGGGAAACAAGAATGTATATAACAGAAGGTGATTGAAAATCACAATGATTACACAATTTATCTGTTGAAATATTCCTGACGTCTGACAACACCAAAATAGAAGCCAGCCATTCTACACAAAGTCTCTATCCCCTGTGGCCTTGCCTTGTCATTAATATAGTAACATACACAGCTAACCACTGTATCTGCTGTCTGAGATTCGAATGGCAGTTTCTCTCACCACTAGAGTTTGTGTTATCTCAGACAACCGTTCACCTTTATCATTACAGTAGTGTTCATAATCTAATCATTATCATCACTTATTCTACAATGACCAGCACTGCCATCATCCTCCTCCTCATCATTATCCTCCTCCTCCTCCTCCTCCTCATCATCATCATCATCATCCTCATCATCATCCTCCTTGTCATCATCATCATCATCATCATCCTCCTTGTCATCATCATTATCATCCTCATCCTCCTTGTCATCATCATCATCATTATCATCATCCTCATCCTCCTTGTCATCATCATCGTCATCATCATCATCATCATCATCATCATCATCATCATCGTCGCCATCGTCGTCGTCATCATCAAAACTTGTTATTTCATTAATTTCTCTCTAAATACAATGTTCATTTTAAAGTATACTATTTTTTGTACTGCATTTTCACTCACAAAAACTGCTTTGGTTTTCATGCAAAAAATAAATGAGTGAAATACTGTAACATTAACTTTATGCATTTCTTCTCAAATCAAAGAATATAAAATAAAATAAAAATTGTCCTGCTGGCATCGTTTTATCACCACAGTTGTTGTTTAAGCAGAAGAGACAAATTGGGATAAGATACAATGGTGTTGTATAAATTGTGACATCACAGAATAGCATGATCAAAAAATGCATTTCATTGTCTATAGGAACAGCACATATATATGGAAATCAATATGTGAGTGTGTATTCTTGTGTGACAGACCTAAAACAGAGAAACACAACACTGGAAATGCACATATTGTTAAGAAACATACAGATGATTATTCCTGTACAAAAAAACCTCTTCTACACAAATGCTTAAAAATAAAACATGCAGAGACAATACATTGTATATAAATAATTGAGAAAATATCATTGTTTCAAACAAAAATATAATTTCTAATTCCTGAAGAATGAAAATCGTCTTGGCAACCGCCCATTTTTACTGACTAGGCCGGCTTGAATGTCGTCAAAGTCTGGTAGTTTCCTGAGATCTCCCATGGCAGCAATTGAAGGCTTTAATCTAAGCATTCTGTTTGCAACACGTATAATATCCTCTTCTGTGACATTATCTGTAAAGAAATGTAGTATCAATATCAGTTAGATTGTAAGATATATGTCGTGTTGTTCAGCCCTATCAGACTTCTAAACCACTGGAAGATACATTGTGTTGTTCAGCCCTATCAGACTTCTAAACCACTGGAAGATATGTTGTGTTGTTCAGCCATATCAGGCTTCTAAACCACTGTAAGATATGTTGTGTTGTTCAGCCCTATCAGGCTTATAAACCACTGTAAGATATGTTGTGTTGTTCAGCCCTATCAGACTTCTAAACCAATGTAAGATATGTTGTGTTGTTCAGCTCTATCAGACTTCTAAACCAATGTAAGATATGTCGTGTTGTTCAGCCCTATCAGACTTCTTCTTAACCTGAGAGCTGGCTGATTGTGTGGCATGACACATGGAGAGACCATGAAGGGAGAATCTTGGGTCCAGTGGCTGTAATAATACTATTATTTTGTTATATGAGTGCTCAGATACTGAGGAGAGACCATGAAGGGAGAATCTTGGGTCCAGTGGTTGTAATAATACTATTATTTTGTTATATGGGTGCTCAGATACTGAGGAGAGACCATGATGGGAGAATGTTGGGACTGGTAGCTGTTTTTATACCATTCTCAAGTAAAATAAAGTGATTTGGTATATGATGTTCATTTGATCAAGTAGGATATTATATATTACTACAAATGTACATTTCCTGTTTATATACAGTATACCGTACACAAGCCAAGTTATTATCTTTGAACAGAAAATGCAATTAATATACTCTGGTCGTTCAACATGAATACAACACCTGTCTGCAGTGCTCAAAATATGAGTCAAAATGTTCAAAATTGCCATTATTTTCCTTTATTTTTTTTTTTTTTTATAAATTGTGCTTGAGGACTGGAGGCATAATTCTATTATAATATATCTCAAAAATTTCTCTTCATACAGTCAGAAAATACTTGTGACCTAAGGATTTGTCACTAGAAGTTGCTAGTGACAAGGCCCCTTAGGTGACTCATATTTTCATTGACTGACTAAACAGACCAGATTTCCTCATAATGTTAACATACCTATAAGTCTACAAAACTCTTCAGGTTGTTTTCTGTGTCCCATGGCTAACACCTGTCTGCCAACATCTTCAAAAACAATTGGTCTGGCCTCAAGGTTCATCATTAACATAGATTTCAATTGAGTCTTGGCTCTTTGCAGTTCCATCTGAAAATATTATACTTTTTTAAAAATCATTTTCAGAATAATTGAAAACTATATTCCAATCTTCAATGTCCTCTAAAGAAAAAGTAGAGACTATCCCTACATCTATGTATCACTGCTAAAATGTATTAATATTAAGATGCAGTGATAGTCTACACGTGTATTGGGATAGTCTGATATTAAAGGTTGCATGCACACACTGGAAGTCATTCCAAATCATACACACTGAGGAAATATTTAAAAAAGTACACAGCCTTCAGTAGGACTATAGCTGACTATAAGGCTATTGGCCAGTGAAAACCCTGCTATTTCAATTCGATTTCATTCAGGCAAATTACTAATATTAATATGAATACATAGCCAGCAAAATCTACCGGTAGTAGAATATTGTTCTACCATAATGGCATCCCCTCTATCTTCCATTTAGAATACATTCTTATAACATGTAAACATCTATATAAATTCATTTGTTAGAAATGTGGAGCTAAGAATTATCAACTTACTGGTTCAACCCTGCCTGTCATGGTCACAAATTCTTTCACGATAATTTCAACCAAGTCTTTAAGCTGGAAAAGAAGCAAGCATTGTGAATGAAACATACACAACAGACCATCTCTGGCAATATGTCAGACTTACTAGTACAAATTCAATGACATTAATTTCAACCAAGTCTTTGAGCTGGAAAAGATGACAACACAAAACAATCCCAGACACTGTATCAGTGACCAAAAAAGAAATTTGGTTTTAGATATAAAACTGTGAAATGTGATATACTCATAAAGGGATGGTTTTGGAAATCATGTCAAGTTTACAGCAATAATAAGTTTATCAAGTTATTAAAGTTACAACAAATTCTTTAAACAGACAACTGCCGGTGCCTGGGACCCTATTTTGCATATGACTGACTGTATGTTTGGAGGTGGAGAACTTGTGATGACTCACTGGCAAGTAATCACCAAAATATAAACATTCCCTATATCTGGGTTTTTCACATGCAAATGCCGCATATTTGAATGATCCTGAATGACACACAATCTAAGCAGCTGTTTGCAGGGGAATTTGTCTCATTTGGAAAGTTTTTTTCATTCTATGAAACAAACAGACTGATTTTCAACTAATTTGTGTATCAAGTTACCATCCTACGACATTCCACTTCACAAACAATTTGTACATGATACATGACCTGTGTGTTTCTCGGAGCACAAAAAAATTCTGAAAACAAGACCCAGAAGCTAGTGCTCTGTACAACAGCTTGAATTTCCTGTGTTTGCATAGATTAGCCATAATCCTCTTTATATAGGGCAGTTCTGTCTCTCAACTCAACATTAATACTTACCATAGTAGGATTAGCACTGGCATGAATACAGAATATACCACTATCTTCATAACTGTGATGCATTGCAGTAGCACTGTACATCCAGTGAAATCGATTTAACACATTCAAATACAACCTAGTATACATGCCCTTGCCAGGACCCCCTGCAGAGAATGATCCTCCCCCACCCATCATCATATTGAGTACAGCAAATGGAATAAAATCATCTTCTTTGTGTCCACAGCTCTCCATGGCAACCACAATGTGTGCTAATTCTGGAATGGGGGTCCCTGGAGCTATATTGGCCATGTCTCGTTCTTCCTACAATGGGGACAGAAAACAATGTAGGGGCTATGGTTAAATATGGAATAAGTTTCACATTTTCTATTAATATTAATAAGGTTATTGTATATACTTCCTACATAACAAACTTCCCATGGATTGTCCCAACACTGAGTACACTATATCCCAAATATCAACAATTTTTTACCATGGTTTCACTTCTCATTCTGTATATGACTTGTCAATGATGGCATTTCACACAAAGAAAATATAGTAATGTTTGTAAGAATCTCTCACATCAAATGAAGAAATGTAGCGATGTTTGTAATATTTTGTCGACAATGAAACGCAGCAAAGTTTAACCACATAATGCTATGATTCAGGTGATATGGTTTTCACTGTGTTATGCCAGATCTGTTGAAATGATTATACTGACATTCAGATATCTGCCTTGACTTCCAAATACCTCCCACTTACTTACAGATCAGAATTCACTGACTGCCCAACAAAGCAATGTTAACAGGACTTCAGTAATCACAAAGTACCTTTTCATACAAACAGGATACAGGTCTGCACTCCATAATAAAATACCGATACCTACACCTATACAAGTGAAAGACCTACCGTAACAATGCCACCATTGTACTGTGATATTGAGTGATCCACTCCTTTGCTAAGACTAGTATCAAGTTCTGTTTCCCATACTGGTTTAGCTGTCAGGAAATGTCTTTGTACCATCTTGACTAAGTCATCATGTTCCATTCCAACACCAGCTATAACCATTCTTGAAGGTGAGTAATAGTTGTGCATGAAATTCAAAATTTCAGTTCTGTCAATAGATCTTATGTTCTCCTTTGGACAAAACCTAGGCAGTCCTAGTGTATTCTGTCTGTATGCAGCCTGTAAAGTAAACCATATTGGTAACTAATTAGTTTTCAAAGTTTTAGTTTTAGCTAAAGAAAATTAACATAATGCACACTTACACATACATGATAATATTATCCAAATTCTTACAAAAACACAAAGTCATATACAAAATAATCATCAAAATGCCTATGTCATTTGTTTTCTTATGGTTGGCTTTCATGTTAAGAAAAGTAATAATTAAAATTTTGGATTTGCTTCCAAGTAATTTTTTGACTCTGTGTGTAGAAATTTTCATTACTAAGTATGAATCCACAGTCCATGAACATTCATTAGCGGAAGAAATTGTATGTAATATTTCTATCATTTACTTATTTCATCTCACATAAATATTACATCTATGTCAATCCTGTGAGGTAGGTACTCAAGTACATTTCATTCATCTACTTCTTAAACACTGTTTTCCACATGAATATACCTACCGCATGAATCATTTCTGTTAGCAGAGGTTCAGGATCTGGTCTAAGCCTCAGAGATTCTAATTCAAACTGGATGATTTGAGCCGACAAATCAATCTGTAAGAAAACAAAGAGACAATGCAATGTGTTGTAGAAGTGTACAACATACTTATTGCAACATTTTATGGTGACAGATCTTAATTGTTTGTGCTCTCACATTATAGCCAGAACAGCACACACCACCCAATTGTGACACTGTCAAGCCAGTATGTCAAGTCAGACAGCCAAGTCTCTGGGCTATACTGTCAAGTCAGATAGCCAAGTCTCTGGGCTATACTGTCAAGTCAGATAGCCAAGTCTCGGGGCTATACTGTCAAGCCAGTATGTCAAGTCAGACAGCCAAGTTTCTGGGCTATACTGTCAAGTCAGATAGCCAAGTCTCTGGGCTATACTGTCAAGCCAGTATGTCAAGTCAGCTAGTCAAGTCTCTAGGTTATACTGTCAAGCCAGTATGTCAAGTCAGATAGCAAAGTCTCTGGGCTATACTGTCACACCAGTATGTCAAGTCAGATAGCCAAGTCACTGGGCTATACTGTCAAACCAGTATGTCAAGTCAGATAGTCAAGTCTCTGGGCTATACTGTCAAGCCAGTATGTCAAGTCCGATAGCCAAGTCTCTAGGCTATACTGTCAAGTCAGATAGCCAAGTCTCTGAGCCATACTGTCATGTCAGTATATTGACTAAGATAGCCAAGTCTCTAGACTAAAGAATCTGATGATATATCAACTCACCTCTTCTGGAGTCAGTTTGGGTTGTAATACTGCATCTGCCAATACACTGATACCAGTTTCTAATCCACTGCTTTCTACTGACATAGCATACACCATGGTGTCTCTGGAAATATTAAATAAAAAAGATCATAGATGCTTTATACTAACAAAGTCATGAACATAATTCACTACAAACAAAATAGTCAACACTTGTGTACAATTGTAAGTTTTGTTTTGTCATTTCTTATATCAGTTCTCTCTCTCTCTCTCTCTCTCTCTCTCTCTCTCTCTCTCTCTCTCTCTCTCTCTCTCTCTCTCTCTCTCTCTCTCTCTCTCTCTCTCTCTCTCTCTCTCTCTCTCTCTCTCTCTCTCTCTCTCTCTCTCTCTCTCTCTCTCTCTCTCTTTTGTGTTAAAAAATGGATCTCATTCTACCTCAGCTTTAGCATACTTAGGAACTTGAAGAGCAGTGTCTGAAGAAACAAAGTACCACAACAAATTATAATATTTCTATTTTTGTCATATTTCAAGTACGTACATCTTTAATGATTTTGTGCAATATCTTAATCAAAGGTGCAACATTGTTTATCCTGAATAACCTTTGTTGTTGTACTTTACCTTGATGACAGACTGTCGACAATCCCATCATAATTTACCTTGCTGACAGACTGTCTACATTTCCATTGTAATTTACCTTGATGACTACCTTTCTACAATCCCATCATACAGTGTACTTTACCTTGATGACTGACTACCTGTCTACAATCCCATCATACTTTACCTTGATGACTGGCTGTCTACAATCCCGCCATATTTTTCCAACTCTTGCATTATATGATCTCTGCTCTCATATTTGGATGAAGACTACAGGTATAAAAACACAAAATTGAAATATATTATTACAAGTAAACTTTGATCTTTTTATTTTTACTAATACCACTATATCTAGATCTGCTACAAGAAAGAACAGAGAATTCAGTGTCATCACTTCACATGGGAAATGGACAACATACTAGTGATGAGTATGATTCTAAAACGAAATGGGAAAACTTTTCCAAGATCATCTATACCACTGTCAGACAAAATGAAAAGATATAGATGGACAAAAGTTCTTGCATTGCATACCTGATGTATAAATGAAGAAAACACATGCACACACACACGCACTTACGCACGCACACACGCACGCACACACACACACACACACAAACACACACACACACGTGTGCACACACATGCACACGCACACGCACACACACACACACACACACACACACACACACACACACACACACACACCATGTACTGACTAAATCTCTGTCTGGTTATCTTTCATATCACAAATGCCTGTGCTTTTGTGTATCAATATTCTTTTACACATATGTGAATCTACTTTACAAATAATTGTAGCCAAAATATGCTTCAATTATGACAATTAATCTCTATGTTTCTAATGCAAATTCTGCAGACTGAAGTTTGCCATATATGACTAAATGTCCTGACCTTGTGAGAGCCTATAATCCATACTGTCATGGTCAACAAAACTCAAATCTGGGCTGTTAAGCTTTCACTGTTTATCTCACGAAAAGCTAAACATCATTTCTGATAACTGATTAGCACATTTTGGCAACAATGTTGGAAGAGACATAACAATAGGGAAGTTGCAAACCCGCCATGTTGAATGATGCATCATGGGAAATATAATAAATACTAATCAATTAGCATCGTAAACAATAATGTTATATTGTTTGTAACCACAAATAATCAATTCATAGTCACCCTGACCATTGTGGGAGGTTTATTTTATCGGTAGCTCCAGATTAGGTATTACAATAACCACAGATAATCCCATAGTCCTTTGCATCTGAGCATGCTCAGTCTGGATTGCAAGTTCCCTATTATTTGATATTTGGTTAAAATTGCATTGAATGTTTAAGACCATATCACAGAGTCGGTTGATATATATAATGACCTTATTGTGACTAATATTACAAAAAGTTATTGCACAGGAATAGTACACGGTTTCACTATAGCAATACATGGTACAGCATAGAATTAACCTTGGCTTAGCAGAGCTGCTTATGTAAGATATTATCAAACACATGAAGATTTTCTCAGCAAAGGTTTGTTTTGTAACTTAGTCTAGTTGAGAAATACTCACCATGAAGGCCAACTTTTCAAGAAAATGTGAGACACCATTCTTGTAGGCCACTTCATACCGAGAGCCAGAATCTACAAAGACTGTAAGTAAAACAGAAAAATTGCACATGATACAGGATGGACAGAAATTAGGTTTACATTCTTTATATTCTTATTTCCTAAAATCTGAACAAAACAAACAAACAAATAAATAAATAAACACAGTAATTATGTACAAGATCTAATTCTGTCACTAGTATTTGAAACACAAAGATAAATGAACTACAACTTAGTAACTAATTAATGAATGTTGTTATACTTGACAAAAATATATTTATATATGTCATTATACAATGCACAAACCAAGTTATTGTCTTTGAACAGAAAATATGGTTTTTATATCCTGATCGTTGTATGTCAACAACCCATCTCTACTGGTTCGGTGGTGCTCAAAATATAATGTCAAAATATTTCAAATCACAATTGTTTTTCCTCATTTTTCATAAACTATGCTTGAGGAGGTATGTATTATTAGATTATTTCCCAATACTTTCCTTTCATTCAGGACAAAACAGTTTTGCCACTACTTGTTTAATAGTGACTTGTAGTGACAAGACCCCTTAGGTCACTCATGTTTTCCTTGGCTGAATGAAAAAAAAATATTGGACAATAATATCCTAAGTGTGTATATATGCATAATTTTCCAGACTGGCAACAAAACAATGAGAATATTTTGCATGTTAACATATATATACTGGTTTTATACACAGAAAGACATTTAAAATTCCAGGTACTGATTCACATGATTTTCCATCTATGAGTCTTGACAGTTGAAACTGCTAAACTTTGTACATCATGATCTGAGACTTCATTTTACCAAGAACAAGATCTCTCTCCTTACAGGGGTCAGAGATGATTTGATACCACTTTACCATCTAGACATCAGACAATTGCTATCAGAGATTTACACACCTTCAAGCATACTAAATTCTTCAGAGTTATTCTCTGATTTGCCTTTAGACACAATAACTTACCTCCCAATGTACAAAACTGTCCAAATTTATTCTGTGAGGTGACTTTTAACCCATTTGATAGCGTTGTTACATGAGTTTGATGTGTATGATCCGTACTAGTAGCGTAGACAGGTTGTGGTAATCCTGGTAAGGATTGTGTAAGTGGTGTTGTTTCTGGACTTCCATGACCACTGCAATATCTTCTAAGATTACGACAGTTTTTACTTGGCCTGTAAACCAAATTATACAAAAATATAGCAAATTATTCAACTTGTTGACTACTACTACGATTCTCTTGCTGGAATGATTTAGAACAATCTTCTACAATATCTCCATCTAACATTAAAGTACCAAGAGGCAAAAACAGAAAACACATACATACAAGCAATTACAACTTACAAGGGGTTAAGGGTACAAGGATTGAAGGAGGAAAGATGACGACCTTGAAGAAGGCTTTCCAATCCATTCAATTCTAGCTGCAACAATTATAGCGTTTGATGTGATTTTGAGGGCTTTTTTGTGCCTTTTTCTTCCAACGCTTAACCCGAATCAAACGTCGGAACGAAAAAAGGCACAAAAACAGACGAAAAAGCCCTCAAAATCACATCAAACGATACAATTATTGCAGCTAATTCAATTCATACGTACTATATACTGGCGACTGGGAGTGGAATCATTAGCTGATGCAATGCGCTAACTGTCGATATCTGTTTTCATTCCAGTCCATTCGATCAATCAGAAAGACACATAGTTAGTTCTCAATATAAAAACTTAGATATGAACGCAATGCCTACCTGAAAGTACTACCTGCTAGGTCGAAAATGCGAGCGGCTCCGTTCACCATGCGGGCTGCCATGTTGATTTGAATGACCTTAACATTTAAATTGGGTCAAAGGTTATACATACATAACTTGTGATGGACAGCGCCCTCAATAATTTGCGCAAAAGTTGAGCAGATAGGCAACAGGTGGCGGAATCGCAATTGAGCTGAAAAGTGACCCTCCCTCAATTTAATTTCTCGACAATATTATTATCACCCTCCCCCTGTTCAAATATTTCACTTTCACTTTTAGTGTCTCACTATTACCACCACATAAATCAATGTCTGCATATGGACCTTTTAAAGGCCAGCACTACCAAAGACTCACATCTCCACTCCACCACATTATCTATGGCAATATCTTGCCATGCTGAAGCCCCTTTATGTTGAAGCCCCTTTATGTATATCCAATTACGTTAAGAAAAAGTGTGGAATAAAGGGAATGTTAAACAGATCTCCATATCTATGACAGAATTCATCGAATCTGTTTAATGTTAGCAATATTTTGATAGTACATATAGTACAAAGTTTATCCATTATCCATTAATTTGATACTGTAACAAAGATCTGTTTTCAGCGATATATTTATAGTATTGCTAATACTAGTTAGATTTTCATCACAACATAAACACTAGACTTGCACCAGTCCCTCGGGACTGTGGAATAAAGGGAATGTTAAACAGATCTCCATATCTATGACAGAATTCATCGAATCTGTTTAATGTTAGCAATATTTTGATAGTACATATAGTACAAAGTTTATCCATTATCCATTAATTTGATACTGTAACAAAGATCTGTTTTCAGCGATATATTTATAGTATTGCTAATACTAGTTAGATTTTCATCACAACATAAACACTAGACTTGCACCAGTCCCTCGGGAGATTTGTTTAGTCTCATAATCTTAAATTATTTGAGTTGTTATTCACTTTCACTTTTATAAAGTTTAAAGGAAAATGTCCTCAACTTTAAAAAAAAAGAGATGACAATTACAAGTTGTCTCCAAAGGGCTATACGCTTTTATCTAACTGTTTCTCAATTACTCATTCAGGTTTAGACTGTCGACAGTCGCTCGCGCCTTTTTTCCTACGTCTTATCTAAACTTCGATCCGGCGCAACACTATTTTAATCGCATACTGATATCGAGGGCCGAAGGCCCGAGTGATCGAGTGCCGAACGCCCGAGCCTTCGGCCCTCGATATCAGTATGCGATTATAGTAGTATTGCGCCGGATCGGAGTGCGGCAACGACATAAGTTTAGATAAAACGTAGGGAAAAAAAGGCGCAAGCGACTGCCGACAGTCTAATTCAGGTTATCATTTCACATAAAAGAACACAATTGTGCGGGGGTTTTAAAATTGTTTATTCAAATGAAGAAAGAAGAAAGCCCGGATCCTTGAGCAATCCTACACAGACACCTAAAGTAAATATCAAACGCCCATTTTCCATAATGGTTCAAATCTGTTTTATATACCGCATTATGAATGTCATATTTCGTGTCTACAAAAATTACAATGTTTTGGTCATCTCAAGGCACTAGTTCACCACTCTAATACAACGTTGCCATTGAAAACTTACTGCCACAGTGGCACAAGTGCCACATTGTAAAGTAATATCATAACACATCAGTGAAATGCAGTAAATTAACTCTTAGTTGTGGTGTGAGGAGGGGAATAGGTCTGAAAGTAGCTATCCATTCATTATTACATATAATAACATTGACCATTTAATTAACAGGTACACTTTCTTTTTTTTAAAAGAAAGAAATTTTTTAAGTAATTGAACAATTTCTAGCGAATATATCTTTTGTTCCTTAATGGAAAAATGTCTCAGTTGCAGCCAGTGCTAGTTCAACAATATCTAAAACTAGGTATGTTTTATACGTATCTAGGTATTTTCCACTAGGAAAGTATTTAGGTAATGCAACTACGTGTACAGTAATACAAACAAACAAATACGTATCTGACAGAAAAATTATTGGTAAACAAAAATTCATAGTAACAGATGATTGTGTAATTGAATACATAATGTTGTTTTATAACTATTTGATTGTGTAGAAAAAGTGCAATTTAATGGTTGGATATGTTCGTACAACTCATTCTAGACAGCATTTTATATCTGTACGAACTGTAGTCGTTATATCGTTATCTATGAAGCATAAAGATAAGGTCATGTATATATATGGAAACTTTAAATATAAGCTTGTGTATATGATGTTCTGGAAGTCCAACATAACCTGGTCAACAAAGCTTGCCTTTTTCAGAGCATGTGTAGAACTCTTATATGGTTCAGAGACTTGGACTATGAAGAAACAATTGCAAGACCGACTCGATGGTATATATACTCGTCTACTCATGAGAGTGCAGAACACCTCTCGGCGGGAACACAAGTCCAAGTCTGAAAGTTATGGCAACATTCCTTCCATGTCCATCATTCTTGCAAAGCGAAGAGCACGCTTTGCAGGTCACTGCTTCCGTGCAAAGGGCCAAATCATATCTCTGCTCACGATTGCCTTGTCCAAATAGGGGAAGAAGACCTCTCAGCTACATGAACACAATTGCTAGAGATACCAAGCAAAAGATTGTAGACTCTATCTCGGATGCGTCCGCATGGTGGGGGTGATGATGATGATGATGATGATGATGATGATGATGATGATGATGATGATGATGATGATGATGATGATGATGATGATATGATGTTCAAAACTAAATATCTCTAGAGTTAACATTTATTTCAAAATTTCTACTAATAATATATTGAAGACAATTTAGTTTCGATGACAACTTCTAGCATGTGTACCTGCTGGGATGTGATTAACTCTCCCCTGTAACTTGTATCCATGGAGTTACCCTCCTCTGCCTCACTTCGGGTCTCAGTAACTAAATAAGAATACCATAATTTAAAATATAAAATTTGTCAGATAATTATCGCTGATGAATATCTAATATCTAGGAACTCGCGCTTTCGACTGTTTGATATTGTATGATGTTCGGGTTGTTGACACGTCAGAATTCAAACAATTTAAGCCTGGAAGAAAGGAAAAATAACAACCCATTAGAATATTTATTTCCAAAGCACTAACAGCCCATAATACGACAGGTCAGTGTGAGTATGTAACTCAAACAATTTACTTTGTTGCATTATTAATAAATTTAAACTTACTGCTATATTTTAAACCATTCAAAAGAAAGATTATTGACACATATTGATTAGAACTTGTTATTTGCTCTATCGGAGAGTTTCTATTATTCCAGTATACATGACTCTCTAAACATAACATGTTTTTTTGTATTGCATTTACATTTTAACCTTCAGGTCGCAAACATGGATATGGAAATCAGCGTTGAATAACGCCCCCCAGGAAGTCATGGCACCATAATACATTTCAAGTATCAATAAAAGAGCTACCTGTTTTTCTCGTGGTTTATATTCATAGCACTACGCATACATGCTATGCAAATATACTGATTTGAAATTGATTGTGCTGTCTGATATATATATATATATATATATATATATATATATATATATATATATATATATATATATATATATATATATATATATATATATATATATATATATATTACATTAATTACTTCTACGACCTATGTTCAGTGATGAGTTGGGGGGGGGGGTACTGTATTATTACACATTAAACTAAGTGCAGCCGGGAGGGGGGCTACGAAACTTTCAATTCTTGGGTTCATGGGGGGGGGGGCATACAACTTTTTGAGAGCACTAAGAGGGAGGGACGCTGCGAAATTCTGACCCCAGCCTTAATACATTTCTTGAGCAACAAATAAATTTTTCGAACAAGGACATTGTACTTTACTTCAATGCCAGGGGTCAAAGAGTGTCA
The DNA here is from genome assembly GCF_964340395.1 of Glandiceps talaboti. Classification (NCBI taxonomy): domain Eukaryota; kingdom Metazoa; phylum Hemichordata; class Enteropneusta; family Spengelidae; genus Glandiceps; species Glandiceps talaboti. Next base: position 4,261,381 of record NC_135558.1, on the reverse strand, counting down.
ATTCTTAAACAAGTATTCATGGTTTGAACTTGAATTACGTCAAAAAACGAATCACATCATTTCTGGATAGATTAGGATTTCACTTGGACGTCATTAGTCACGCACCTTTTAAGCGATCAACATATATATAGGTTAGGATTTCACTTGGTCACGCACCGTCATGCCTATTACCATGCTGTGTTCCAAGCTCGTAACAGGTCGATCGCACGGAAGTCCAGCCACACAATAACCTAGCTTGTGTTACACAAACGTAATATTTTGATATTTTGGTCGATTCAGCCAAAAGGTGCTTGAAAGTGATGTTTCTTGTGCTCATTATATGAGAAAGGGAGGCTGGAAGATTTTTGAAAGACCTGCACAAGATCACAGGTAGATTTTAATCAAATTTATGACATCACCATCAGGCGTAAAAAAAATTATGTGGTTCCGATTACATTCAATTTTAGAATAGGTGGGGTAGGTAGCTTTTTTATTTTATTGTATGAGTGTCTAGTTCAGCAGGTAGTTATGTTTTTCTGTTGTTTTCCATATGGTCTCTGTGTTATTGGCTTCTTCCCATCAGATGTACAGCCATTACAGATTGGAAGAACAGTTTTATATTGTCTTTTTTCAGTTGATGTTAGTTTCCGCATCCACTATTTCTTGCGAGACTTCACAATTTTCGCTATTTTCTTTTTTTCCCTCGAATATTCAAAAAAAAATTTGGGTCGGCAAAAAAACTAGGTGGGGTCAGGTAATTTATGTTTAAAAAAAAATAACGCAGACGATAACTCAATACCTAAAACTAATTCTTGTCTAATGTACAAAACAACCGTCACTCTATAGATGGGTGGATGGGTGGGTGGATGGATGGATGGATGGATGGATGGATTGATATGGATGGTGTTAGTCAGTCCAGAGTCAGTCAATATGCGGTCCTGCTCCAAATATGGATTACAAATTATACTACGGCGAGACCAACTTCGCCAATCAGAGGCCTTGATTTCGGTTGGTTATAGGGAGCCTTTTTCTTAGGGGTGTGACTCTATATATCCGTTTGAGCCAATCACGCCGTAGTATAAGTAAGATAGGCAACTCGTTCTGTAGGGTCATGTGCCCAAAACCCTTCCGAACTCGTTGACTATCTGTTACTTAACAATTTATTTGTACATTTTTGACGTCCACTAGGACATGTTTATATTCGGACGGTGTCTCTCAGTTGTTACTTTCGCTTTCCTTTGACCATCGCTTTCATTTTATTTTAAACACACGGCACCAAACTGCAAACGTCAAAGAAAATTCAGATAGTACCAGTAAAAGCTTGCAAGTGAAACATTGTTTGTGGTTTGATTTTCAAAAAATTAATGTTCGAATTTCGGTACCAACACCCTAAACACTAAGTTCCACATTGACATGTAATTCTAAAGGTTGATTTCATAAACACTTATTAATGATTTGAAATTATGTCAAAACACGAATGACATCATCTCTGGATATATTTGGATTTCACTTGGACGTCGTGACTAATCGGTGGTGAAATCGGAAGGGGCAGAAAAGTTTATGAATTTTCTCGGATTTGACACAAGTATTGGCAGATTGAGAATAACATTTCAATTGATGGTTTACTGGGTATGAACTGATGCACAGATCAAAGTGCAATTTTTAGTGTGATACATATAAATATCATATTAATATTATCAAGTCTTACTACAGTCGTAACTAATACCAGAATGTAATTTGATTTTGTATGTATTGTAAGTTTTTCTTCTCTGTGAATAACAGAAAAAAGGGTGAATTTTGACTTTGAAAACATTCGATTTTGCAGTAAAAGAGATAGATGGAAAGAGGAAGAGTTACACTCTATCGTGTGCCCCAGCTTTTAAAAAAAAAATTATTTTATTTTATCATTTTTTAATATTTTTGTTAGGAGCAATGCAATCCTGCTCATTGTAAGCTTATTGCCAAATTCCGCTGGAAAACCATTTCCTGATCAACTGAATAAATTCTCCCAACCCATTTGACCTAAGTTAATTACCTCTAGACCAATCAGAAAAGAGCATTGTGCCGTCTATTTTGAAACACACAATACACAATATATAATACTTAATAGCCCAGAAAAATACGCTAGCCACGTTGATGCAGAACAATTGATCAATCGTCAATGAAAGAGGTTTCAACAGAAGTGTTCCGCTATCTCGAGGGTTGTGAAATATCCGTCCATATCAGGGCCAGCGTGAATGTGGGTAAGTAATGTCAGAATAAGTAAAATCGATGTTCAACTCCAGTAAGCCGCAGGCTCCGCTCCGGTCGAAAGTGAGGCCTGTCTCTAGGACTAGGTTCCCTGGCCTGGTTTGAGCTACATGCGCATTCTTTGTATACATCTATCGGAACTGAAGCCAATCAATAACACAAAACGTGTAAACAGTTTACGTTCAATATATTTGTATAACAGCAAATAATTCCATACCTAAATTATTGTGTTTGCTATTAAATAAACTTCCAGTTAAAATGCATTGCCCTAAAGCGGACCGGATACAGCAGCGTACTGCTACATCTTTGTTAAAATTACGTCAGCTGCTAGCTGTGCCGTTCATCTACATTTTCGTTTTTCACAGGTAGTTCACCATTCACAGAGATATCGCTTTCTCTTAAAAGAAGAAAGAGATGGTACTCTTCGCAGTAAACAACGCATGTAGAAATTGTGCCGCTGTGCTCGAAAGGTGATAAACTCAATTTTCATCCCCAAAGTGTACTTTTCTCACACCCTCATTTATTCTACGCGAAAGAACGTCCAATATGGCGGCTGGTACCGGCTGCAGTTTTTATTTCACTTGTTCAATATGGATGTGTAATTTGACTCCAAAACGCTGGACGTTTGTTTTTCTGCTTTTACTGTTTGTCCCTTCGACTTGGACACAAATAAGTGATACGTGTGAAGAGCCTTCCCTGGACGGAGGATTTATTTATTCACCTTGCATTCCAAAGCCCGTTCTTGTTCAGTTTTTGGAACCACAAATTATTATTGAACCAGAAAATAGTACCTGTGGATACGGAGAATCGGAAGCGGATAACAAATTTTGCGATGACGTAAGTTCTTTTAATGACGTATCTCATCAGACTGCATCTTGTCACAAAAATGTGAAAATGTATGTACAATCTCGATAAATAATATCATTGTATTCCGATCAATTAACTTGAATTCCAAACCAAAATGATATTCTAATGAGAACCAAATGTTTGTATTGACTTGACTAATTCGTTACTTCCGGTAGATAAACAATTCTGACAGGGAATCTCACTAAAATTAATTCATGTGATTTTTCAGAAAATTTATAACCATAGCAACAAAGAGAATGGTAACTATAGCAACAGGTGGTTGATTTGATTTACAGATGAACACAGCAAGAACCTTCTAATGTGTAATGTCAGTAGAGAAACAAGAAAAAACATTCTAAATTTAATCTTAACTATACTTAGGAAGTATGCATTATCACTTTGTTTCAAAAAATGAGAAAATTGTGTAGTTTCAATTTTGTGTGTGATATTTTTTGCAAAATATGTCATATTTTTATTGTATTCAATGACCATATTATATGAAAAATTGTATATATTAATGATTAGTGAAAATCTGTAAGGACAGAGGGTTAAATTTCTGAAATTGAAATAATTTTATTTGATGGAATGTCAGCAGCCAGGGCTGTTCTGCATATACTGAGTCATAATAGAACCAAAGGGTGTGGTCAACATAAAAACAAAATACATATTTTGTATAATATCAAGGCTTGTAGGAGACCCACCCTAGTATGCCAGAACTCTTGCTGATTGTGAGATTGTTTTGAGTTTAAATCATGAAGTGAAAATTACAGCTATAAAAGGAAACAAAGCCTAAAGGAGGAATAAAAATGGAAGAATGGATATTATGCAGCTGCTAAAAATATGGCACATCATAGCATGTATGGAAGGTCAATAAGGGTAACACTGTGTGTGTTGGATATGTGCTGGTGGGCTGTGTGGCTTCTAGTGAAGAAGTGTTGTTGTTGTTGTTGTTGTTGTTGTTGTTGTTGTTGTTGTTTGGTTTGGTTTTTTGCTCACAATGTTAGAAGCTGGGTTGCCTTGTGGGTCACCACTTAGTAAATTTGGATAGGGGAACACCAAATTTTGGTGAATCATAAATTACTGTGTGTGAGGGCACTTTGACTGCTGGTTGGAAGAGTTAGATGGTAAAATCTACCCAGATTGCCCAGTCGGGTATGGTATAATAATTATGATTGAAGTAGTTTATGAGAAATACTACATTTTACAAACTTGTATCTCAGATTGTTGCCAGGGTTTCAAAACCTATGCAAAAAGGTACAGTTGTCAAACAGAATGAAAAATGAGTTTAAATGTGTATAAGTTTGTCCCTAACCACATACCACCTGAAGATGCACATAAGCTTACAGCACCAAATGGCAACAGGGAGCAGCACACCAGCATCAGAAATTCATAATTATAACTCCCCCAAAGAATGATTTCATTCAAGATTTTATTACAAGAAAGTAAAAACAAACAAACAAATGAAAAAAAAAAGAATCATCGCATCAAGGTAGTGAAAGGTTTGAGAAGAGATGGTAGGGAACAAATGAACAAATTACACTGCAGTCTCTACAGTAGATTATCATTGAGGAATGATAAAAAGAGAAAATATTAAAAGTTGAAAATATTAATAATATACTTGTTATGAAAAGAGAAAAAAAATGTGCCGATTTTAAACTGAGACAAAGTGTCAGTATTGTTTAGCAGAGTAGGTACAGAATAAATTAACTCAAAAAATAAATACATAATGAAAATTGCTGCTCACAGAGTCAACAAAAATTTGAAATTTTTGCTGACGTCTCATCAACATTGTCTGAGGTGAATCACAGTCCTTTGTAGTTCATTCCTCACAATGCTGACGTGACGTCAAAATTTAAAAACTTACTCTGAGTAGAAATTTTCATCTGTAATCGGGCTAATTTGTCACTGTGAATAACTTCTGTAAACTATGAACTCAGAGTCCATGAACATTCATTCTCATATCCAAAGTACACATTTAAATGAAACATTCCAGCAAGGTCAACATCTCAATCTGCCTGTATAGATGTACTCAAGTGAATCATGTATTGTAATTAGTGTAATGAAAATATCAAAATTGACATGCATGGAATAACACCTTAATTTGTTTAATTGTATGGCTGTTGCAACTGTACTGCAATATCAGAAATAAGATTATACATGCTGTGATCACTAGGGAATTTCCAAACCCACCATGTTGAATGTTGCATCATGGGAAAATGTGATAATAAATACTGATCAATTAGTATTGTAAACAGTATTGTTACATTGTAAATGTAACCACAAATATTAAAGTGATCAATTCATAGTTACCCTGACCATTGCGGGGAGGTTTATTATATCGGTAGCTCCAGATTAGGTATTACGATAACCACATATCGTAATCCCATAGTCCTTTGCATCTGAGCATGGTCAGTCTGGATTGTAAGTTCCCTATTCTGAGAGGATTAATAGTGGTGTTTTACACTTAAACCTACAAGGCAAGTATCACAGTAATGGACCTGCAATAATAAGAACAGCATACATGCATTAATCCATTTGGATTGCTTGTTTGCCAGGAGAAAAAGGGGTTCTTGATAAATAGAATTTTGGCTATAACTAATTGAGTGGGTAGCCGGCTTAAAAAAAAGTCAACATAGGGGATTTGACTGCTTGTATTGCTGTCAAAAGAAATAAAACAGGCAATCAAAGCCTAGTAGCATTAATTGTCAGATTGTCAGAGAAATTGTATGATGAATAGTGGTGTTGCAGGCACAGTAGGTTTTTGTCACTGTGTTACAGCATTGTTCTGTTGTTAAACTGTTTCATTTATTGAATCTCAAATTAACAACGTGGTGACTGACATGTACATGTAATTTGAAACCCAATTTTCCTAATTGTTAAATATCAAAATGCTAACACTCAACTACAAACATGTACATGCATGTAAGTACTCTTTAGTTGGGAGCCATGTTCATAAAATTTGACAGTATACACAAAATAATTATTAGATTTAGATGGTTTCTACTTTAGCCAAACACCTCCCATACAAAAGTACATGTTATGTGATACTGACTTCATTTACAGGCACGCCTCACACTTTCACACTTGTAAGTATTTTGTACATGTACTGTATTATTGAATAATATGACATGATTTGGTTTGAATAGTCTGCTAATAAAATGCAACATATGAACAAAGAGCCTAATTCTCACCCACCATCTAATCATAGTATCCACAGTTACAAGTCTGGAACACTCAAGCAAAACAAAACATGAATATGCTGTTATACTGAGGGCATAGTTACCAAGGCAATGGCATCCATAAATAGGTTGTGACAGTAAAATGTGGGGTGGTATAGGGGTAGAGTGGAGGGATGTCCTAGATGCACTTTTCAAGTGAAGAATGAATTTTTCAAAAAAATGTGATGTGATGGTCTAGATGCCATTTTTTTCAAAAAATATATAGGGTAATATTTTTTTAATTAAAAAAAAAGAAAATTAGGGGAGGGGATTCATAGCATTTTGTGTCATTGTCATAATATTTTTCCCCGAACCACATTTAAAAATAGTATAGGATACTATGGAGAAAAACTAAGTAGGGTTGGCCTGTTTATATAGCCTTATTTTCCTGCATTGCTACATGATTGCATGTGCATTTACACATGTAATCATGTCAACATTTGTCATGACTCATTTGACTAGATTTAATATTAGTTTCCTGTATAGTCAGATAATTGATTTTTTGATAATTGTTATGACACATGTCAAGCAGCTCTGATGAAAGAGAAAAAGTTAGTTTGTTTTTCAGAAGCTCCAATAAAATTAAAGTTGGATTTCAATAAATATGTGTAGTACAACATTATAAAATGTATACATATGTGTGATCACAGGGCTTTTAATTAACAGTAGTCCCATGCCCACAGACTATCAATTCTGGTCATGGGGTTACCATAATTTTCAGCTGGTAGCTCACTCAGGCTACTACTTATTATGTGATGAATTAAAGGATGGAAAATTTATGGACATGAAAGTATTTTAATAACACAATGGCATGTATTTCCAATAGAGGAACTCTGTTTTCAGTTCAGGAATATAGGACTACAGGTGTCAATCTTTGTGTTACCAATTTCTGAAATTGGTAGCCCACTAAGACTACCAAAGAAAAAAAGTTAATTTCAAGCCCTGCGGTTATATTAACTTCAATGTTTGGGAGTCCTGATTTAGCCAGTTCCAGCTACATGTACAATTTTCTATTGATTTTTATCAATGGTCTCCAAGACTAACAAATATGGTGTAAATTTTTAAACTACCACCTTACAGATCTGGTAGTCTAAATACAATGTAGTGTACCCTGGAATACTGCTAACGTCGAGTCCTGCATGTCAGTCATAGTCATTAGCTGTGACAGAAAGTCCATAAAGCATTGAATAATTCTGAAAGTGATATATATGTTGCTGCAACAGATGACACACTTAAATAGCTCTATGGATTAGAATATCAAATTGTATAAAGAACAAATACCCAGCAACATTTTAATCTTTTTTGTAGCTTGCATAAACATATAACTAAGCTTAATAAATATGCATTACGGACCATTATTTTTTAAAAATCAGAAAACGTTGCGTAATGCTTCTGATAATGTGATAATAATAAGCTGTTTAAAATAAAGGCTTAGAATTTGTAGGTAGGAAATTCTACCCACATACTATGTCCTATTTGCATCAGGTGAACTGTACAAGTGTTGACTTTCCTGTGAGTTTATGGGATATGGGTCCATTGTCATCATTACAGCATAACACAAGAAATTAATCAACATAACAATATATGCAAATGAGCTAATAATTAGTAATATACTATATACAATGTACATACCCGGTAATCTGTGATGACATTGACCCCAACATTAGCAAAGCAGCTAATACATGTACATGTACAACATGTGTATACTCCCATATAATTGTCTATTTACACACCACAATATGGTGTATACCAACCTTTAAATAATGTCACTCCACTACAGGTATATTTATATGCACAGGTCATTGAATGAGTACAATATATTCTGTAACAAATTAAATACCTTTTGTTTAGTACTGATGAATGGCATTTATTCAAAAGTATAAATACAAGTTAAATGTACCAGAATAGCCATGAATATGTACATGATACATCACGGTGTAGTTTGATATAATGTACATGTATGTACATTATAATATATCAGTGGTGAAAGCGTAAGAAAAGTTATGTTATATTACCTGTGAGTTTAACATTTGGTTATTTAGAGAATTTTACATTTGAATTGTGGATTGAAATGTATGAAATAGTAATCACGGGTTAACGCATTACACATACTGTTGTGTAACATTTCCACAACAAGAGTCGAGTCAGTATACATATATATATATATATCAGTTTAAAAATAGCAGCTATAGTATTAACAGGGTACACTGTACTCACAATCAGGCATTGATGGAACCCTGGGTAAACCTCAAATGCCATCAATGCTCTGAAGTAGTACACATACATTTGTAATGCTACATATAGTATGCCTATATTCCAGATATTAGAAAGATAAAAAATTTAATGGTTTTACCACTAAGGAGTGTTGTTTGCAAGCCCTTTTGGAGTTGGAAGCGAGGGACAGAGTAGTCGGAGTATTGTAGCATAAAGACAGCAGACATCATGTTACAATTCATCAGACTGTATAATTGTCGTTGCTGTATTTTGATTATTAGGAACTAAATTAAAATATGCCTATAACCACTATACTGATGCTCTTGTAAATTAATTAAGAACATTTTGTTCAACTTCATGGCTTCATGCTTTGCCATATTCTCAGCAGCCATTACCAAATTCTAGCCCTCACTTTGCCAAATCCAGGGTTATCTTCTTGCAGTGCTTACCAGCAAAATTACCAACATTTTGTAACTAGGATATGACATAATAAATTTGTATTGCATAACATAACAAAACATACCAAAAATAACATACAGAAATTGTGTGAGCAGTCCTTCAGCAGCAGAAGGAAGAATGTTTTGAGTCAGCAGTACCCCATGAATGAGAGAGTGGTCAATTGCTTATTGGGTACAAAAGAATATTTGGAGAGAGTACGTGTGTTACTCAAGTTGTGAACTTTGACCTCAGACAACAGGTGGCCTGTTCATTAAATGCATACACATCAACACACATGTGCCTACATATTATAGGAATGAGATAAATTTGAGAAAGCACATAGTAAGGGTGGCTGTATTTAATTCATCAATCTATATGTTTCTCATGTCTAACCGAATTTATTTCTTCAATCTGGTGAAATAATAAACAAAACTGATGCCCTTTATGGCAGGATTAGAAAACAATGACATCATCACCAATTGTATGCTGGTGACCCATGATTGTGTATCTATATCTGACTCTGACTTTGAGTGAAAGTTATCATTTATTGCTGAAATCTGATAACTGTAATAAAACAAATGGTTCAAACTTTCCTTCTGACTTTAATTGTCTAACTTATTCAGAAAGTATGAATATCAAATGAATACAATTCCTTTCTTTAAACTTAGTTTGTAAAAACCTTTTAATCAACCGACTAATCCATAATTTTTAAGGTGTTACGATAAGAATTAGTATGGTCGTCCTAAGTTAGAGTTCTACAACTGCACCCCCTACAATGTATTTAGACTTGGAGGGTAATGAAATGAGGTCTTCTTTACTTGCCTTTACACACTTGATGTATTCATATACAAGTAGGTGTGAGATTAAAAAAACAACCTAAAAGTAGAAAAAAAATATCTGAAAGCGTAATCATCACTACAAACAAAATATTTTGTTGTGAGTCAAAAAACAAACAAAAGAGTTTTCATTCAAGCCTCCATACTGTATAGTTTGGAGTATGAAAATAACAAGTAATACAGTCCAGTGTAACCCTTGTCATTCAGAATAACAATTCTTTGACAAAAAGGCATAAGCTAGATAAACCATAGACCATACATGAAATTTTGTGTAGGGTCTATTGATAAATATGGGTAAATAACTACCCAATGAATACCTGTGTACTGAATTTAAAAAAATATATATATACTACTATAGTTTAAAAGGTATATGGAGAAAAGAATTTCAGTTTATCACAAGAAATTTCTGTACATTAGTTTAGTGGCACCATGCATGTCAGTTGGTTTGGAGAGTGGACAAACTGTTAGAGAATATGTACATTAATACTATTCATCATTCAACAAGGTAACCCTTTAGAAATATTCTATTTACTACAGTCAGAAAAATCCATTTTCCATTGCTTGTAAGTTCTATACACTGTATACATTTTTGTAATCAACAGATGGTTTATACAATGTACATGTACATGTAGATTACACAGGGGCTGATACCAAATCAATTTATTTAACAAGTTTGCTTTTTTTGTTCTCATTGAATTTGACAAGAAAAAGGTGTACAATTACTGAAAGTGTACAATGAATAACTGGGTTATTTAAAGGAAAGCCATATGTTGAATAATTTTCATTTGAAATATAAAATTTTGAAAGGTTTTATGCATCATCATTCTACTGCTAATCTACCAGCATACATGGTAAGTTGTTCATGGCCAAAGCTTCTGGAGAATGCGAGTTTAGAATTAATACATGGTTCCAGGACTCTACTAAGGAAGAAGGATGAATTAAATTAACTCAAGTTTAGGTTGTACAATTAAGTATCATCTACTATTATATAATAAAGGCAAAACAATGAAATCAAAGATGAAAAGTTTGAGAATAACCAATTCAACATAGTAGAGATGTGATTCAGTGATTGTAATTCTAGGTATGTTGAACAGACTTGAATGTCTTTGAAGAGGATACAAAGTATAAATGAATTGACTGAAATTATAAATTCAAAATGTTTTTTTTTTTAATATCTTGGATCCCATGTACACATAGATGCAATTAAAAGCCTTGTAGAAAAGAATGTTTAAAAATAATTCAAAATTTGTTGGTTGCACGTTTTGAGTTGGCAAATGTCAGTTGGCAAAATTTGAGCCGTGAAGGTGATTAAAATGATCTCAGATAATAATTAAATACAAATAGCTTTAAGTATCTCCTCTGTTGAATGAATTTAACTGAGTTGTCTTCTTTATGTATGAAGATAACGAACAATTACTCAAAATCATCAAAAAGCGAAGATGCTATTTTATGTCAACTCAAATACACATACTCGGATCGAATACATTGTTCAGGTTCCAAAATGCACAATTTGTGTACATGCACATGTCAACTTACTCAGTTGTATTTGGATATCCCTGAGAGGGATTTTGAAAGATGTATTAAAGTGAAATGATATTATTATTTGTCATATAGAAAACATCTATTTGTCATAACCCAGATTGACTGATTTAGAATGATTTAGCTTCTTTTGAAGGGATTTGTTACCATAGTAATCAACCAATCCTGATTGACATTTAGAAAGTTTGATAAGCTTTTAAAAAGGAAGATTGAGTTTGGCCATTTTTTTTCAGCACAATTCTAGTTGTTAGCTCCATCATTACAAGTAAACAAGTTTTGATTTTGAATTGGTACTTATGTGTAGATCTGTAACAGCTGGCACACTGTACATGGATTTTGTATAGGGTAGTTTGCTATGTCATGTATTCACTATTGACCTCAAGAGACCCCATAAGTTTGTGATCAGCTGACCTCAAGAGACCCCATAAGTTTGTGATCAGCTGACCTCAAAAGACCCCATAAGTTCATGATCAGCTGACCTCAAGAGACCCCATAAGTTCGTGATCAGCTGACCTCAAGAGACCCAATAAGTTCATGATCAGCTGACCTCAAGAAACCCCATAAGTTCATGATCAGCTGACCTCAAGAGACCCCATAAGTTCATGATGGGCTATACATGTATAAAGGTGGACAGTAACAAATTGTTTACATTTTTCCACTTTTGGGGTTTTCATTGTCAAAGTAAAGTATATATCAATCAATCAATTAATCAATCAATTTAGGGGTGAGATCAATAGTTCAATGTAGGATAAAAAACTAAATTTTTGTAGTTACATTTTAAGCCTTAGACCACCCACCCCCTCACCAACTTAATTTGCCAAAATTGAAAATTGTTTCAGCCAGCAAATCAATTTGAAATCAGTATGTAATAGTATGTAATGCAACATCAGTATGTAGGGAAATATATAGCTCTTTTATGGACACTTTACTGTATTTTAGTGCCATGCATTTTAAATACCCGGTATAGTGATAATTCTTTCATTTCTCGATTTGATTTACATACATACATGGTACATACAAACAGACAGACAGACCGACCGACTGACTGACTGGTGTACATCATCAGTATATATGTATGACTGTGTATATATGTGTATTTATATAATGTAACATACATACAGACAGAGACAGTCAGACAGACATACAGAGACAGACAGACAGACATACATACATACATACATACATACATACATACATACGTACGTACGTACGTACGTACGTACATACATGTACATACATACATACATACATACATACATACATACATACATACACACATACACACACATACATACATACATACATACATACATACATACATACATACATACATACATACATACATACATATATACATACATACATACATACATAAATACATACATACATACATACATACATACATACATACACATAGTGATGATGTATGTATAATAATGGTAGATACAATGTATTGGTTGTCACTGACCCAGCAGTAAATAGTTGAACCTCAAGTAACAAACATCTTCCTAAATGTCCCAATGTTGTTGTGTATAGAAATTGTGCCTGTTGATATTACCTTAATTGACTAAATGAATGAATGAATGAATGAATGAATGAATGACAATACCATATATTATATATATTGGCCAACATGTTTTATGACTTGTAAAGGCAATCTTAAAGAAACATTCAAAAGTATCAAAATAGTAATAGTAATGTAGATTATGCATGGTAATTATCTGTAACATTCATATATAATATATGTATAATATATATATGTAACTAATATTAGGTTCACTCACAAAATTGAATTGTAAGTCATGAAATAGACAAAGTGTAAGAGATCCCTATATTTGAAGAGTTTGATTCAAAGTCAGATGGCACATAGTGTGGACAGCATTATCTCTAAACTGCAAATGATAGATATGTGTTCTGAATCAGATACAGTATATTTCCATATAGTGGTTGTACTATAGGTACTAGCAGACCATTGTGTGCATGATTGCATTTATTTAATTTAAGTGGCTGACAGGGGACAAATATCCATTTATTTACATTTGATGTACATACATCAATCATCTTAACATCACACAACATTTTCCTTTATTTGTAAACATCGTTGTATTTTATTACTTCCAAAATGTGAGTGTTCTCAAGATAATCCTATATATACGTGTGTATATGTTCATATATTATAGTTTAGGTGAGCTTACAGTATGAGAAACAAATGTACTTTATAGCATACGCAAGATACGTTATTGTCTTTGAACAGAAAATATGGATTACATACATACAATGTGGTTTTTAATGTCACAACGACCCGTGTCTACATCACTTGTTTTGTGGTGCTCAAAATATGAGCCAAGTCATTCCAAATCACCATTATATTTCCCGATTTTTGAAACATTATGATTGAAGACTTGAGGTATGATTATATTATTCCCCAATATTTTACTTCATTCAGCCAGAAAATACTCGTGACATATTATGAATATGATTTAGCAACTCAACTATTAAAGCCCCTCAGGTCAGTCATATTTTCTCTCGGCTTTTAATGAAGAAAAATATTGGGGAATAACTTTATTACGATAATATTTCAATGTACACATACACATATTATTCAGGTGGGGGAATACTGTATGAGACAAAGTACAGTCATGTGCATACACATGCATTTACAGTAACAGTGTACGTGTACAACTATACAGGGAATTTACTAGTACATTGTTAGTAAGGTTACTGACACTAAATTATATGTACATGGGTGTGGTACCAGTATATGAATAATGGTTTATGACTACAAATACATCTATATGCCAACTAGTGTTATTTAATCCAGACTCAGCTCCTACCACACCCAACCATTAATCATAAATGTAAATACAAATGTATGAATTTTGATTTGAAATTCAAAACACAGTGTCCTGATTATCACACAGTAACCTAATAATAATCCAATGTATTAATTATATATCATGACAACAATACAAATGAAATAAATCTCCTGGTCTGAAAATTTTAAATTCTAAAGAATAAATGAATTTCCATCATAAATTTGATAAACTACCGTGACAATTCGATAATGTTTTTAGTTACTGTTATATTGCGCTATCCACAGGAGCTTAAAGTAAATATTCAGACTGTGTCTTCATATATAAGCTTCTACTGTATCTGTCCTCAGCAAGGCCTGGGCAATTTTGTTTAAACTTGATACCAAAAAAAATGTGTGAACTGGTCCTGTCCATGTAACTTAGAATACAATACCTTAGAAACTGTAATGTAACAGGTACACAAATATTCATTGCACATGTCAACATCCATTATTTCATGCTGAGAATTGGGATGGGGAAATCTGGTATAACTTTCATCATAAATTTCTTAACTATAAAATTAATGTATATGTGTACCATAAGATATTTCACCCATAAATGTCTTCCAATGGGAAAACATACGCTACATCATACATGTACAAAAAACCTTCAGCAATATCTACAAAATGTATTTATGTAAACATGTGTGTTAAGTACATATCAGTATGTGTGTTTTTTATTTTATGTACATGCTTGCAAATTTACTACGCAATAGTCACAATGCAAACAGAAATTTGTAACATGTGTTACCCTTGATCTGTTTGCCATCACGTCATACAAATCTGTTTTTGTTATAGGTGCATATCTTTGTAATGGGTTGAGGTGTGGTCACAGAATCAATTGTAAGGATTAACTTGTGAAAATTGATTCATCATACCGTTTTAGTTGTGGTAGTTCTAGATGCATATAGAAACTAAATATTCAAAATATAAAATGCAAATCACAGTTGTACAATTGCACATGTCAGGAGTTTCTAATAGAGGAATGACATCCATTGACAAATATTTTAGCAAGTACATGTACAAAAAGTAGAATAAAAAGACCCTCTAAACTGTGACTAGAAGAATAGTCTTGTCAAATTTAAATATTGTAGTGTTAAATGTAATGCCATTTAATGGAAGCTTGGTACATAAAAATCTTAGGAAAGTAATGCTGGTAGATTTCAATATGTAATTTTTTTTTGAGTTTGTTGAAGTTTATGCAAATTCCAGTATTTGCTTCATTCTACAAAAGTATATGTATTTCTCTTTCGTGAGAGCAGATTGATCTATTGATATATCACACAACGTTGCAAAAAGATTGACTTATTGCCAGTTCCAATGGTACAGTGCCATGTATTTTTACACACATGGAGCTGTACACTGTTTCTGTCATTGATGGCGTTTAGTCTATTTATATGAATTTTTTTATATGATTCTCACATTTAGAGCAGTAAATAATGTCTGACTCTCTTCCTATTATCTTTAATAATAATGAAAATGTTATTTCAAATGTGAAGTAACCACACGTTCATTTGTCTCATGCAGTGTATCTTGAAACCAAAAAAATCACATATTGTTTAATAGTAATGTTTTTTTTTTCTTTTTTTTCTTTAACTTTCAGGATCTTGTACAGAACTGTTATTTTTGTAATGCATCCATTCCAGAGGAAGCTCATCCCCCTGAACTTATGATAGATAATGAAGATGATTTGCCAAGTCACACATGGTGGCAATCAGTTAAATGGTCTGACTTTACTGCACCGCTATACATTAATGTTACTCTGTCTTTCAACAAGACATTTATACTCGCAGATGATATTGATTTAACCTTTATGTCAGGTAGACCTCAACAATTGATGTTGTCAAAATCAACTGATTTCGGCCTGACTTGGGAGGTTTATCAATACTATGCCCAGGACTGCACCATTGATTTCGGTATGCCAAGTAAACTTGTCAGTGATATAACATCTGTTATGGAAGTCTTCTGTACATCTGCATATTCTGGATATTTACCACACACCAAGGGTATCGTACAATTTCAAGTTAATGAAAGGCTTAATAAATTGTACCTGGATACCGTTGGTGATACGTCAGACACTGATAAATTCTACGCCGAGTATGAAAGTGAAGAGATGCAAAACTACATACACTTCACAGATTTGAGATTATCACTAATGTATCCAGCCACAGATGGCTTAGAATTTGCACACCAAACTTCTAATTATTACTACTATGCGATTTCCAATATTGGAATGACCTTAAGGTAAATATATTTCACCACAGGAGGGAAAGTTACAATCTTGGAATCCTGAATTTAATTGTAGACAGATTGTAGTACTATTGTTTCTTGTTTTTCTCTTACTTTGCTGAATATTGAGACTGTTTATTGACCAAATGAAGATTTCTAATTACTGCTGCTATTATCCAATCCCTCTTTATAAAAAGAAAAACGTCTATAATCAATCTTATGCAACCTTTAAACCTGCACTAGTTGCAACTGGGACAATTTTTAGCATCACAGGCACTGCTCAGAGGGGGCTGTTTATATGCTGAGTTCTGTCCATCCATCAATGCGTTCATCGTCATATCTCTGGCATGCACCAACCGATTTCAACCAAACCTGGCACAAAGGTTGTGAGACATTTCCAAAATTGTTCCAGTTGCAGCTAGTGTGCAGTTTTAACACACAATTAAAGCATTTTCTTGGAGAAAGTAAAAACAATAGTTTAAGACTATTATTTCTGAGATGCAATACTATATTCCATAATGCAAATAGATAACAGAACATTTTAGCCCTGATTGTTGCTTATGCATATTACTTTGAAATGGAGTCAAACTCAACGAGCAAAAACCTACTTTTTGGACTCCAAAATTCCAATTTTGTTTTATGAACACTTATAATTTTGTTGTCATTATTATGTATACTCTATACTCTTAGTTTTATGTTGACAATCATTCAATGAATCACTCACTCACTCACTCACTCAATCAATCAATCAATCAATCACTCAATCAATCAATAACTGTGTGAAAGTCTTGAACAACCTTATCATTGACATTGTACAGATGTATTTCAAATCAATAATGGAAGGGTCGTATATTCTTTTTCTCCATTTAACAGATGTGAATGTAATCTTCATGCCCGTATTTGTAATATAACTGTTGATAATTCAATCGTGTGTGATTGTCAACACAACACTGCTGGCAAAGACTGCACTGAATGTTTGCCACTCTACAATAATCGTCCATGGCAACGTGGTAGCTATCTTCCAATCGCTGACGGTGGTTCTGCAAATGAATGTGAAAGTATGTATTGTTTTAACACCTGTCGTCCATTGCTTTAATCTGACATTTTTTTTCCTTGTTGGTAAAAATCACAAATTTTGAGAATATTGATCTATGGACTATAGATAAAACTACCATATAATAAAATTATCTGAATCCAAAGTTTTATAAAAGTACATTTAGAATGTGACTGTAGAGACTTAATAAGTCTGACTGGAATTTTTCTTTAAGTTGATAGCAGTAATCAATACAAGTGTACTACAGGCAGAAATAAGTCTGACTGGACTTTTCTTTTAAGTTGATAGCAGTAATCAATACAAGTGTACTAGAGGTAGAAATTAGCATGACTGGACTTTTCCTTTAAGTTGATAGCAGTAATCAATACAAGTGTACTAAAGGTAGAAATAAGTCTGACTGGACATTTCCTTTAAGTTGATAGCAGTAATCAATACAAGTGTACTAAAGACAGAAGTAAGTCTGACTGGACTTTTCCTTTAAGTTGATAGCAGTAATCAATACAAGTGTACTAAAGGTAGAAATAAGTCTGACTGGGCTTTTCCTTTAAGTTGATAGCAGTAATCAATACAAGTGTACTACAGGCAGAAATAAGCCTGACTGGACCTTTTCTTTTAAGTTGATAGCAGTAATCAATACAAGTGTACTACAGGCAGAAATAAGTCTGACTGGACTTTTCCTTTAAGTTGATAGCAGTAATCAATACAAGTGTACTACAGGCAGAAATAAGGCTGACTGGACTTTTCCTTTAAGTTTAAGTTGATAGCAGTAATCAATACAAGTGTACTAAAGGTAGAAATAAGCCTGACTGGACATTTCCTGATAGTTGATAGTTTCATGAATGTCTTTGAATTACAATTGCATTGGCTAACTTTCAGTATTTCTTTCCAGAGTGCAATTGCAATGACCATGCCGATTCCTGTTATTATGATGACACCCTAGGTCATGGTGTGTGTGTTGACTGCTATCACAATACGGCTGGTTCATTTTGTGATATCTGCATACCTAGTTATTATAGGAACATAACTGACTCTCCCAGCAGTTCCGATGTTTGCGTGTGTAAGTACACTGAGATTTTTTAGTAATTAAGATGCAGAAAGGAAATAAGCTGAAAGGAGAAACAAATATTTTATTTTTGAATTTTAATTGCTAGATTAGACTCTCACAGTCCGTGGAGCTCCGCATTACTAAAATTAAAGCTAAGCGAATTATTTTGTATGTACTGATACCATCTACATAACTGTACTCGAATATCCTTGTACTGTGCACCCTCATTGACCACATAGAGATAACCATTCATTGACGTGTGATTGCGATGCTCCATGTTTTCGCGAAGACCGATCGGTACATACAAAATAATTCATTTAGCTTTAATTTTAGTAATGCGAAGCTCCGAGGACTGTGAGAGAGTCTATTGCTAGATTAACTTTGTGCTGTAATATCATACACCATCAACAGTATTGAACTTGTGAGTAAACACATTTTTTGTTGCTCTGTACATGATAAATAAAATTAATTTGGTTTGCATCCAAATATTAGCACCCTCAATGGTGATCACGATTTCTTCCAGTTCTGTATTGCTTATGGGTAATATTGACCACTGAATAACATGTACAGTGTCTAATTATTGGTATTTTAGCAATTTTAAGTGATAATTCAGTTACAACTAGTACAGTTTAACATGGTGACAGATTCAAAAAAGACCTTTTGCTCAAGATTTAAACTTGTCAATCAATTGCAGATACTACATGTATTGACCACCAATTAACAGATAGAATGTTTTTTATAAGTACAAAATTGACCAATTTTTAGTGAATATATCTTTGGTTGAGAGATGAAAATAAAAGTGTCTCATTTGCAGCTTAAGTGCACCAGGTTTAAAGATCGAAAGTAGATACCTTTTTCTCATCCATGGGGCCACTTCAGAAATGGATAGATAAAGTTGATGATAAAAATCTATCATGTTTCCCAAACCAAATTCTGTTTGAAATACACCCTTATATTTATGACTAAATGTGGAAAGGCATCCATTTTAAAATTTGGTTGAAATTCTACCAAAGCAATATAGTTAATATGTGAGTTTAACATTGGTATATGGTATGTAAACAAAAAATCAATCCCCCAAATGCTCTCAATGCAGAGTTGACATCTTTGATTCAATATCACCTTTTATAGGTCATTAAAAAAAATATTTATAATATGTACATTATTTTCTCAAACGTAGTCAGCAGACTCGAAGCAATCATGAGTTAGGTGGCAATGTTTGTTTTTTGTTGTTGTGTCAGTGGTAACTGTTATAAACTAATTCCTATTACAAAATTTTCTCATTTAAATAAATCCCGCTGCAATCTGTTGCAGCATTAATACACAAAAGAATGAATTGTACAGCACACAACAAAGAGCAAAGTTAGGTAATATTCATTCTCTAACCTTGCATAGAATTAAGACTAGTATTCCTCTCTTTCATATTGTATCAGTATAGTACCAGATGGTACAACCTATACTATAGGTCTAAAACTTTTAAGATTTGACTACATTTTGTCAACATTTTTACTAAGATTATTTTTCAATTTTTAAATGCTGGTCACTTTATGATTGAAAATTTAACAGACCACAGACAATAGTGTTACAGTTGTTTGTCTGTGTGGATTTTGTGAGTTAAAGCAACAGTTACAATGTTGCATAAGCTGAGTTTGTAAGCTTTTTTTGCTTGGTTGAAGTTCCTACGTGTATATGTAGAAACCGTTATGCATGCCATCACTACTTCTGTAGTTGTATGTTTTCCAGCACTATATTCAAATTAGTTGAATATGCATAAACACTCTTTCCATGGAAATTAGTCCCATTATAAACATATTTTAAGAGTTATCCCCATATTTCCATACTCAGTATTCAATTGTTGTGAAAGGTGTCAATAACAGTTGCACTAAATGCTTCTGGCTGACAGTTTGAGTTATTTGCAAAATGTGTCTATTTTCCCTGTACACTGTCTGCCAAACTAAAGTATGTCTGGCCCATCCTTCAGTGCCATGCTGCTAAATTTTTCAGGCACCAAAATAAATATATTTACCATACACAGATATTGTTAGTACAGTTTATATCATATGCAGTAGGAGTTTTTCAACAATTTAGTTTATGAATGCTAAATTGTACCACCAAAACCGAAGTTATGTGAATATCAATTTTTAGTTCTGCCAATGACAAGTGAGACTCTGTCTTCGGCTTAGTCTTGATAAGGTCTGTTATGTCACTTGTACTTTCTTTGCCTGAATGAAGAAAAATATTGCATGAGGAATGGTATACATATCAGTCAAATCAACACCACACAGACTAGAAAAACTGTAATAAAGTGCAGTCTGCATTTGTGAAATGCAATGATCAATGTAGAAGAATGGAAGAGTCTATAACAGTTATCAGGATTATATTTTTGTACACAGGGGAATTGAAAGAGCACTATCCACATGGGCAAATCTTTCAATCTAGTTACATTTGAGAAATACACTAATACATTATTTCTTTTTTGGAAACTATAATTTGGTTAATCTGACTTGTACAAAAAGTTAATAAAATTCAGTCCTTTGCTTCAAGCCACTAAACAAATCTCTTTGTGTATATAACATAATTATCCAAATATATTCCCCTTTTAAGGCAGACTGGTGAGGATGGAGCAACATGACATATCTCACAGTCTACTATTCAGGATGTTTTGATATGAAATAATTGCTAGATTGCATGTTTCACAATACTGAATAATGAAATAATATTTCAAATTGTTTATTTACTTGTAGTGTGTGACTGTGAGCCACTGGGCACAGTTCCTACAACTGACAATATGACAATATGTTCCCAGTATGCCAACACTCATCTGAATCAACCAGTTGGACAGTGTCCATGTGTCCCTAATGTGCAAGGAAGGAGCTGTGATGAGTGTGTTGATTATTACTATGGATTACTGCAGGTGGAAAGTCCAGGAGTTTGCAAAGGTAGGTAGTAATAAGCTGTACTTCCTACACTTATTAGCTTATTTTGAGGTTGATAAAAGCTCAAAGGGCTAGAATATGTGAACATCATAGACCCAGCTGTACATCTTCAGAGGTCTCTAAACACCAGGTGAAATGTTACTTGTAAGTAATACTGATCATGGTACAAGAATGTATTATTACTACGTGTTTATTGGCTTGGATAACATACTATCATCATGGTAAATTGGTTCATTGAGTTATTATGTATTGAGAAAGAAATATTTCCAGATATTCAGTCTGACAGAAGATTTAGAAAGTTTCAGCGAGTGCACGACATGTTCTGTTGGTTTGGTGTTATAGCAATCCTTGGTGCACTTTGCCAAATCCTAATTTGTAACAATTCTTTGTGTTAGGATGATAATGTCTGTTCTTTATCATTTCAGCATGCCAGTGTAACTTATTAGGAACTGTGAATGCCAGTAATGTTTGTGAAAAAGAGGAGGGTCAGTGTCCATGTAAACCTAACACATACACCAGAGACTGCAGTCAGTGCAAGGATGAAAGCTATTTGTTTCCTACCAACGAAAACAATGTAAGTTGATAGAATCACAAGCAGACAGATATATCATTCCCAGATTTTGTCTTCACTCAACCATAGGAAATACCAGTTATATAAGGGGCGATGTCAGTATGAGTCAATTTCAATGGAGTATTGTCAAAAAAAAAGCATCTTACATGTATCTCTTAGTTGAATGAAGTACAACATTGGGGAATGATATTATTAACAGGGCAGGCTTAATTTATGGGAAAGTAATATTGACATTTTCAAGAGAAAAAAATGACATAAACATTGATATAAAATATGATATAGATATACTTTTGGTGTGGGAATGTACACCTTAGTGTAACTCTGTATATAAGTGTCAACTTGTTACATTACAAATGTATTACAAATGCTGACAAGCTAAACTGACAGAACTTCAAACTACAAACTGTATTTGTCAACAGTTTAAAATTACAGTGTTCTATTAATTGTATGTCTGTCTTCAAGTGGGCAGGATGTTATACACTCAGTTATCTAACTTTCACCTACTGTAAAAGAGTAAATTCAAGTCATATTTCTTGAATGTGGGTGATTCTACTATTTTGTAAGGACTATTATCTACAAATTTTACATTCTTACAGTATAAATGTGATGATTTCATCGGCAATAGGGAACTTGCAATCCAGACTGAGCATGCTCAGACACAAAGGGCCATGGGATTATCTGTGGTTATCGTACTACCTAATCTGGAGCTACCGATGAAATAAACCTCCCACAATGGTCGGGGTGAATTGATGAATTGATTATTTGTGGTTATAAACAATGTAACATTATTGTTTACAATACTATTTGATTAGTATTTATTATCACATTTCCCATGATGCAACATCCAACATGGCGGGTTTGCAAGTTCCCTATTGACAGTGTACGTGTAGCAGTGCTGTTAACCATTATTAAACCATATGACCCTACTTTCTTGTAGGGTCTATGATTAAACAAAGTGCAATGTTTGATTTTTCATTTAATAAAATATTGATGTTTTCATTGTTCATCTATGTTATAATATTTTTATGTTCATCTTTTCATTTGTAATTGATGTATTACATATATGTTGACTTTTACAGGATTGTTTGCTGTGTGGTTGTGACTATGGTGGATCAGTATCATTTGTCTGTAACAAGGTATCTGGTTTATGTGATTGTCGACCAAATGTAAATGGACAGCGTTGTAAACAAGTAGATGAAGGGTTCTATTACACATTCTTGGATTCAAATAGGTAGGTATTTCCACCCATAATAGTTAATGTTGCAGTAGGTTGAATGTGCGAACTTGCCATAAGTATTTGTATACACCAAAGACATTGAAGTACGTACTGTACATTTTTCTGTTTCTTTGTGTCTTTGTTAGCCTGATATCTGTATTTGCAAACTTAATGCAGATTGATTTACGAGAAACTTTGCGAAATAATTAATTACAAGAAAAGGAACAATTATATTTTGATTGTGATCCAGTGCTAGATCCTAGTTTTAGTGAAGATTTACCCATGAAGACATGGAATTACCACCTGGTAGCATCGGCCACTCCGCTCAAACCGTCAAGGGCGACATCAGTATTGGTGTAGAGTGCCTACTTGGTGCATGGGACTTACACTTAGTGGTCTATCTTTTGTATAGTTCATCAAAGTACAAGTTCTAGACATGTCAATGAGATAGAAGCATCAGTTTTTAGACTATGAAAACTGGGATTATATTTCAAGAAAAAGTGTCACTTTGTGAATTCTATTGGATTTTATAAGATGTTTGCATGTACACGATGTGAAAGATTCACTTTTTAAAGTAACCACTTTTCCTTCTGTTAATATTCAGTTATGATGCATGGGAAGCTCAGACCAACTGTGAACAATGGTCTTCCTTACCTGTAGACTACACCGGTGTGGGATATTTGAGATGTACCGAAGGACAGTATGTTCAGTTTGATAACGTCATGGCTTTCTCACAAAAATCAGATGGATTGTAAGTATATGTGATGGTTACCTTTTTCATATACATATTAGATTATAGTCACAGTATATTTCCTTTCTATTGTTTACTAAAAAGGACAGCGACATGAAGTGATACTGCCATAATTGTAACATGATGTCATTAGAAAAATATGATTTTTGTACTTAATTAATGCAGTAATGATAATCCCTATTTTTCATTAATATTGGTCTAATAATGAAAAATCTACCTTCTAAAATTTCCTTTGCTAGGAATTTCCGTCCAGTGCTTAGATACTCATACAACTCCACTGAAAACTGGTTTGTAGCAGCTTTGTCAATATCTGTAACTGGAAACACATTACAACAGGACAAACTCCAAGAGTTTGTAGATTCCATGGATGTCACCGTTCAGCCGAGTGATAATGCAACAACAGCCCAACCACCAACCATTCAGACCTTGTGTACGCAACCTATTGCTGTCATCCAAACTTTTACTGTTCCATTCTCACCTGGTGAGGGTGTTTCATGGACCCCGTCTACAGGTGGCGGGTTGAATATTGACAGACGATGTAATTACCGTGCTAGACTTGAATTGACTTCAGCAGGCTTAGCTAGTAAAGATGTTATCATCGACTCTTTCATTCTAATGCCGGTTTTATCTGACTATCAAGTCTTTCAGAGAGGAGGTTAGTAATAAATACTTTCATCTTCCTATCAAAATCAACATTTATTACATGAATCAATACATATGTCAATACTATCTTGCCGTTTTTTTCAGTTGGGAACATTCAGAATTTTTTGACAGGCAAATGTTCATTTCTATTCTATAGCACCTTATCAAAATTGTGAGTTTTACAAGACATACTCACATTTTGGCAATCTACATGTAACCTTATAAAAATCATAATAATACAATTCAAAATACATTCCTCTTCAAATAAACATTCACTTGACTTGGCTTGTATGTGTACATGTAATAAAAAACTGCCAGCATCAATTTAGGCATTCGCATCTTATGATTGGGAGATTGTCTAACCTCCACATGTTGGGCCAGTTACCATCAATCCTCGGGTGCAAACATCCTTATTTGGGTATATGATATTGTCAATTACCTTCACGTACATGTACATACACAATTATTTCTTGAGATATTCAGAAGTTGGAGAAAAATACAAAGGTTAACACTGGAATTTTTTAGCTTAATTAGACAGAGAGATTGTAATATACAAAAAACTACATTGTGGATTAGATGATTTCAATGACAGAAAAGCATTTTAAAACTTCTGTTAGTTTAAACATACTTCACTTGCTTGTAATTTCCAATATGAAAACCATTTTACAATCATCAATGCAATAAATGGTAACTCAATATTATTGTGTGCATATTAATTAGATTAATTTGCATAGTTTAGTGCATTTTGTTATTTTAACCTAATATTTGTATGTTTCTACACTTATTTAACAATGTTTATTGTACAGGCACATTTAACTTTGTACAATGATAATTTCATAATATAAGCTAACAATATGAAATTACTTTATAATTATTAATATAAAATTTAAATGTATAATTTCAGATGCAGAGCAGCAACTGTTGTATGATGAATGTATAAGTAATTTCAGTAGTATTGCAACCCTTCAAGATGTCTACCAAGATAGATCCTGCCAAGAGTTGTCCTTCTCTGTGTCAACAGAAATGAATAATGGAGGCATTTGTAAGTCACAGCTGAAATTTCTATTGTTACATGTGATAATCCAGTTTAAGTCATAGTATACATAGTTCACACAACATAACTAAAGTAAGAAGTACTTTGTCATATCAAGTGAGTCTCTTACAGTTTAGTATTTAGTACCACACAAACAATGATGTACTTAAAATGGGTTCCTTTGATAAAGATATGTCATTTAATAATTTTCATTTTGAAATTCACATATTCTATCTTAGTTTCTATATTTGAAAACCTTTTAAAAAGTTATTCTTTTTATTTATAATTTATGTATTTTTTATCGTGATTTGCCAACTATTACGGTTCACAAACGTCCATGTAGCTTTCCTTGCAAAGTGAATTTTTTAAATATTATTCAAGTTTATTATTAGGGTATAGTAGTTCTTTCAACCATACAAAATAAATCTTTGTTTTCATTCCCTCTATTTAGCATGTTCATGCAACGTCAGTGCAGGGGCAACATCTGAGATTTGTCTTGCATATGGTGGACAGTGTCCATGTAAAACAGGAACCTATGGCCAAACTTGTGATCGTTGTCAACCTGGGTATTACAACTTTACTAGTGAAGGATGCACACGTGAGTATTTCACATTTCATACATTACATTTGTACTAACAAATCCTTGATATTCCTGGAATTTAAAACAAATTTTTATACTATACATGTATATTGTCCCAGCAAAATGTAATAATTACTATGGACTTTGAAGCTCCTTGAAAATGAAATATGTGATATGTATTTAATTGCCTGAAAAAGAAAGTTAGATAATGTTTTATTGATGAGATATTCTATAATGTAATGGCTATAAAAACATTGCATATATTTGATTACAAAGACCCTATGGATGTACATGTATGCCTTTCAGTCTAGGAATTTGAAGCATTAAAAATTACAAAGCAAAAACTGATTGAAAGGTGTTTAAATTTCTTTACACTTCTTCCATGCAATATAACACCTTACTAATATCTAAAAAAAAACTTTCTTTACAGCTTGTAACTGTGATATGACTGGATCTGAAAGTGAAGTGTGTGACTTTGAGACTGGTCAGTGTACTTGTAAGAGTGGTGTAGCAAAGGATGGCGAGACTGACTTCTTTGGAGGACTTGCTGGTCTGCAGTGTCAGACTTGTATGAGTGCTTATTATGGATTTGACAGTGGCAATGGATGTACTGCATGTGACTGTAGTATCGATGGATCATCCTCCTTGCAGTGTGATAATTCCGGAACATGTTCATGTAAAGATACAATTGGTACACAGAAATGTAATGAATGTCTACCAGGGTATTATTCCTTTTCAGCAGATGGATGCACGTAAGTACATGTATTACAAGTAAACTGGATGTTAATAATTTCTGGCATGAAAATTGTGAACAAAACCTCAAATTTAACGAGTTTAATGTTACCATGACGACACAGACACTTTGTTAACCTTGAGATAAGACAAAGAGATAAATCAAGTTATAAAATATTTGCAATGGACAAAGCTCAAATTTGAGTGTTTTTCCCCTAGGGCAAAATTCACTTAGCATGGAAGTCTTGCATGTATCTTGCCTGAGAAGGTGATGTGTTATAAAACAGTTATATTTTGGCACTAGTAGATGTAATATTGCCCCTCATGCTGTTATATAGCAACTATTCCCTCGGCTTTCAGCCTCAAGCAATAGTTGCTACATGACAGCTCTCTCATGGTAATGTGCTGGTGCCCTCATAACCAGGCAAGAAGTGTATAATGTTATATTATTTTGTTTATGTCTCATTTTCCAGGGAATGTGCCTGCAGCGAGGCAGGTTCAGTTGCAGGGACTTGTGCTGCAGTAGATGGAGTATGTAACTGTAAAACTAATGTGATAGGAGCTAAATGTGACCAATGTGCCAGTCAGACATACAACTTACTTGCATCTAACCCTGATGGATGTCAGCGCTGTTATTGCTTTCTACACAGTTCAGATTGCACACATGCTGACAATTACGTCCCTGCCAAGATTACCAGTGATTTCACTTCAAATCGGTAATGTTCTACAGTAGTATCATTACAGTAATTTTAAATTTGTGTTTCATTTTAAAGGCACAGTAGCAGTTATTGTGGCTTATTCCTGCATGTGGTCATTTCTTTAAAGTAGCACAAGCTAAGATTATGTGCCTTTACAAAAATGAAAATCCTCACATAAAACCTGGAATAAACTATTCTAGTATAATGTTAATGTCAAAATGTGTCTTCTAAACATTACAATTGTCTTCTAGCAGTGACAAGCCTTAGGTCACAGGGATTTTCCAGCAGATTGAAGAAAAATATCAAAGAATAACATAATTATACCAGTGCCAGTAATATCAACGAAAAATCTATGAAAGTAATGACAATTTTGAATGTTTTGACTCGTATTTCAAATACAGCAGAACCATTGACATAGGCGCGTGTTGTCATGACACAGATGCGCGTGTTGTCATGACGTAGAACAACCAGAGTATGTATTCCATATTTTTTGTTCAACTTTGCTCATGAATGGTATAATGACATTTATATTATTTATCTATTATAGGTTTGATGGATGGTCAGCAACTATTCCAGGTGCAATTGGAGCAACATCAGCAGGAATAGTCGTCCCAATCATTTCAGTCGCAGAGACTGTATACCTAACGGCCCCTGATAAATACCTCGGTTTCAAACTCAGTTCTTATGCCCAATATCTGACATTCGCCGTTCATATCGTATCTGGTGGCTTCTCTGCAGTTAGCAATTTCTCTGTGGTAATTGATGGAAGGAATTTCAGTAAAAGTATCATCTTCAATGGAGACTCTTTTACATTGAGTACAGCATCACAAACATTTGAAGTCTTATTACATGAATCACAATGGAAAGATGTAGAAACTGATAGCACATCACTGCTGCAAGACTTTCAAGGTAATCTATTCAATATTTAAGCAATACATCAAAACCCTTGGATTGAATACTGCAATTTTTTGACCAGTTGATGACATATACATTTGCTGACATATGTACAACTTGTCAAAACCAAGAGATCAACAGCTGGGATATGGCGGCCATGATGGATGCACATTACACATTATAGATCGACCGTCAAATACTATTCTCATTCAGGGCCATTTTGAGGCATTTTATTTGTGTTGTATCACTATTCTAGCACAGTTATTTTCATGTCTAGACAAATCAGATCTCTTGACTTGCACCTTCAATGTACTAGTTCTTTGATAATATGTTTCAAGTGAAAAAAAAGACCAACAAAACCAAACAAATTGCAATCAATGTCTCTTCAAAACTCATCTTTAATTTGTATAGAGCTTTACTTGTGTGTTAATTTATATATCAAATTTTGTCTTTAATCATAAAATGTGTAACAAATAAAGTCAAATTAATATTATTAATAATTTATGTACATTTGAGTGTATAATATAATATTTTGTTTTTTCAACAGGAATACTTTCTGATATTAGCAGCATCAAAATAAGAGCAACCTTTGAACCGAGTGTATTAGTAATATTTACTAACGTTAAGATGGACTCTGTAGAACCAATTGCAGATGCACCTAATGGAACAGTTTTTGCTACAAGTGTTGAAGATTGTGCATGTCCATCGTCGTCCCATGTTGATGGTAATAATTATTGGCAATTTAATAAATAGTACTCAATAATTTATTTGTATTATCCATAGCAAAATGTAATCAAGAACACATAAGAAAATACTATAATATAAGAAAATGAAAAAATATAGTAGAATAGAAATGGGCAAAATGTGATGCAGAATATATTGGAGAGAAAGCTAAATCATTTGGATCTGCCTCAGAGAACATCATAGGCTAAAAGGCTCTCTCACAGCTGTAAGGGAACATAGGAAAGCCACAGGACACGCCATGATAACAGAGCAGTCTAAGGTGCGGGGGAGAGAAGACAAATATTGGCATAGGAAAATATGAGAATCCATCGAAATTAGAGAACACCAGCCATCCCTAAACCATCCCTCCCACCT
Source organism: Glandiceps talaboti (assembly GCF_964340395.1). Classification (NCBI taxonomy): domain Eukaryota; kingdom Metazoa; phylum Hemichordata; class Enteropneusta; family Spengelidae; genus Glandiceps; species Glandiceps talaboti. Next base: position 4,231,734 of record NC_135558.1, on the reverse strand, counting down.
ATTAGAATAGTTTACTGTCAGACTGTTCCACTAGGTGGTCACCTTAAAAATATATTTATGCTATAATGAATTACTAGACATGTTAATCAGACACAAGCTAAGTTAAATAAATTTGTGGGGTATAATCTCTCTATATTAAAACAGACCTTTTGTATTCTGTATACTTTAATATAATAAAATATCAAGGAAATTGTTTTTATGCTGTCAAGTGCATTAAGAATGCCAGAATATGATTTCAGTGCCATCAACGATGCATCAAAATTAAATATTATTATAGTTTTTTTGGTTTTATGTTTTAATATTTTCACTCACATCGAATAGCTAAGCTTGCGCCACTCTAAGTCAAAGCAGACTTTTAAAGACGTAACATTACATTAAAACAGATTTGGTGAAAGATGGATTGGGTTTGTGATCCATTTTTAGTTTTGTGAAGTAAAATGTCTTCAACAGTTCTTTTATTTTTCCCAGTTACAGTAGCCTCCCAGGGCTTTATGTGTTAACAGAACTGTTTCCGAATCACTTAGCCAAGTTATCATTTCAAACACAGAACACACTTTTGTTTTAAAACAGAACATTTTATTTGAAATGGAAAAATGAAAAAAGCTTGGAGAATTGAGCTAGCCTACTTCCTGTCCTTCAATGAGTCAGTGCATGACAGTCAATATTTGATAATTTCAGGACCTTCATGTACGGATTGTGAGATGGGCTACAAGAGAGCAACACCAGTGACTGGGCCATATAGTATCTGCATTCCATGTGAATGTCCACCTATAGATCCAAATGATCAAAATCCACCAACATTGCAGAGGGCCACTGAATGTGACCGGGATACTGGTATTTGTCTAGATTGTTCCTCTGGTTCCCAAGGAGACTTCTGTGAGACTTGTAAAACCAACGTGAAAACACCAGACTGTGATAGATGTATCACTGATTACTATGGCTTCGGTACTGATCTATTTGATGGAGGATGTGAACGTGAGTAGTGTTCTGTAATTTTTAAAATGATGAAAAGTTGTCACACAGGATTGCCTCATTGTTTGTAAATTTTCTCTTTTAAAGTATTATATTTTCAAGGTTTGAAATGCACCTATTTTTCAAACTGATGAATCTGTATAGTTGTGAATCCTATGGTTTTTTTATCCAATTCATGTATTTATCATACATTTAATAATCATGATTTCGATAAATAAAGAACAATCTACATTTTGAACTCGTAACCAATTTTATTTCATTTTGTATATACTCTTCAATTATGATTCAAGAGAGATAAAAATGCCTGTACTGATTTTTCCATTTTTTAACTCTTCTGTTAGTTACACATAAAAACATTCTAATATGAAGTCAAAATCTGAATGGTTGGATTCACATACTTTTTAGTACATGTAATTTAAAAAAGGAAATGCTGATAGCAGTATGATATTTTTGCATACATTGTAGTAAAGAATAATTTAGTCTGATGTATAAATATTTCATATTATGTTGTAATTTAAAGGACTATGTTTCAATCCCATGTCCTCATATTAATAGTATCTTATCTAATTGGAGCAATAAAGATTACAATGGGTCATTCTTTTGCTTTGGACCAACTTTTATTATTACACTGCCAAACAATTATTGCTCACACCTCGATTTTAGTTTTAAGTTTACTTTTAATTTTGAACACCTAATTTGAAGTTGGTCTTTAATTTTGTGGTACAGCCTGCAATTGTAATACAACTGGTACAGGAGGTGCCACCCAGTGTGAAAATGACAGTGGACAGTGTCCCTGTATTGGTAATTATGGTGGTCTACAGTGTGAAAAGTGTGCTGATAATTATTATAACTGGACAGAGGGATGTATATGTAAGTCTCTTACTTTTGTTGCAAGTAATTAAATAATCAAAATCAGTGTCAATTATAAATTGTTCTCACTACATGTAAGATTGCCTTGCTGGTTGTGTAGGGTAGAACTGGACACTGAAACCATATTTAGTGATGTATTCCATATGATATGCATTCCTACGGGTAGTATTCAGCAAAAATTTCAATTTGGTCATTGGTTGGTTGGTTGATTGGTTGGAATTAATTGGTGTGTGTGCTGGTGGGGGTGGGATAGACCTTTAAACTGATGCTGTATTTGAGAATGTGTTTCTTACAATATAATCCTTGTATTATGATTCTGTTTCATATAAGTGTGAATTTTTGCAAACACTCAGATAGATAGATATCCTACCAGTAGTAACGACTGATACATCCCATAACATTTGTAGGAGGAAACAGCAAGAAACCGACTATAAGGTCATTTCAAGCACAAAACAAAACTTATAAAGTTATATGGTACACACCAAGAAATACAGTAAAAAGTGTAAAATTTACACTTATTCTTGATCAGAAATGATGTGAATGGTTTATACACTTATGAAAAGTTTAACAAATATTTGTCGACATTTTGGCATCATAATGATCTAGTTCTTCTTGTATTATACACTCCTAATATTTGCCACTGGGGAGAGCATATTTTTAGCACAACTGAACTTTCCAAATCTTTGATATGATTTTTTTTTTTTCATTTTATGGCGTCATTTGTATATTTAATGTTGAGAGGAATATTTTGTAATGAGTACTTTTCATATTGTAGTGTGTCCAGACTGCTATAATGTCATCAATGAAGAAATGACAACCCTTGGTACTTTGGTGACAAATCTAACTGACTTTGTAAACTATTTAGTCAGCCAAGATAATTCTACTGAATTGGGAGCATTTCATATCAGACTACAAGATGCATATGATGAAATGATGATGCTGGTAGACAGTGTAAGTATTACATTTGCAGCTTAAACTGGCCGTGTGGATGAGAAATGGGGTGTTTATTTTGGATTTTCAATTTATAAAATTTCTTTACTATAGTTTTCTATTCAGTAAAACAACATAGACCAAATCTGTGCATGTAACTCAATAATTACAAAAACATTTTAAAATGTGTAATCAGTTTGTTACAAACCACTTCCTGTACTGTACTGTACTGTACTGTACATTACTGTACTGCACTGTACTGCATTGCACTGTACTGCGCTCTACTCTACTCTAATCTACTCTACTCTACTCTACTCTACTCTACTGCACTGCACTGTACAAAAAACAATTAAAGATTAAGCAAATGATTTAAGTGCAGCAGAAACACCAATAGTACTTAGTGCAAATACCTGGAGTATTCACACTGACGTTCATGTCATCAGTTTTGTACTTACCATATATATTGTACAGGTCATGTAACACAGCAAAGTTCATACTTGATTTCATCATGGACAGTGGATGGGGAATTATACCTATGACTTCATATACATCATTGAGCATCATTTACATGTATACAACAATGTTTTCATTTCTGCACTACATGTACATTGCAAATACCCATGTATGTCCACCCATTGATTCACTACTCACGGGTACATAAGGTAATAATAATACCATATATGGGCAGTTAAAGTGACCTTTGACCTTGTAACTTTTTTGATAGATTGATACCACAGTAAAGGAAGAATTGGACGTGGGTGAGACGATACAATCACTGAACAACTCCATGCAAGCCTTACTGAAAATACTACTAACAACTGCATATGGTGTAAATGTCTCAGAAGCAAACATTGACCAAGCTACAGAGAATGTTGCTGTTAGCATAGATGCCATAGATACCACGGAACAGAAATTAACAGATGCACATGTTATGCTAACCAGTGGTAGGTTTCATTAATTACTGATAAGTTGTTTCCATTCATTATTCAAGGTTTGGGTGGACGATCTCAAAGAACAGTAATACCAAACCTGCCCAATATTGGATCGACAGATATAATAAGGTTTATCAAACTTAATGTTAATTGCAAATTCACATACATATAAAATATGTCATATTACCTTTGTTTATGATCAATGTAGATTTTTCCTGATCACAAAGTCTGCTTTGTCCAGTCTATCACAAATGTTCATCTAAAATAGTGCCACAGTCAGGTATTTCTTATTCAGGGTACAGTTGATTTAAACCAAAATCACCATGTGCATAAACTGCATATAGCCATATGAACCGTCCCCTAATTTTACCAATGCATAAATTTCTGTGAAACAATCTTCCCTAGCTTAAGACTCTCATACTTAATTCCATATTTCTTAAAAGTCAGGACATCATAAAAATGATAGTTCAGTTGGCCAGTCATATAAACAAGTTTTAATGAAATATTGTATTTGTACGTTTTGGTGATATTTTCATTTCATAATCATACTTGAACAGTCTGAATGACTTAGAAATGAAAATTAAATTCAGAAGGAAATTTTGATTTTATTTTAGTAAAGTTCCCAAATTTCAGCAATAAACAATCATTTTCACTCAGATGATTTCGCTCAAAATGAATTTAGTATGGATATCCAGAAAGGAGAAATAAAAGATTATTCCAAAACAATCATATGTCTCTTAGTTCAATGAATCAGATGTACAGTAGTTACCTTACTCTAACTATAATCGACATGATAATACATGTAGAGTTGGTCTGTCTTGACATAAGGGTAATGTCTAGTATGTCCTCAGCAAGCTAACTGCCATGATAGTAGTAGTAAGTGATAAATCATTGTTAACATGTTCTATCATTAAAAGACACATGGATATAACAGTACACATATTGTGTTTTTTTTTACTTTTAGGTGATTTAGAGCAAGCACAGATACAGCTCCGGGCATTGCAGATTGATCTTATAGAACTTGAAGAGCAGATTATATCAGCTACAGGTACAACTAGTGGAGATGTGACTGCCTTAGAGACACAGGTTGAGGAGATGAACACAAAGACAACTGATGCAAGACAGGAAGCAGATACAGCTCTCATGGTAAAAATTCACACTTGTTTAGTCTCCATTGTTGTATTTACAAGATTGGATCTGAAGAGAATGCTTCAAAAAATGCACAAATTTGTAATATATAATTATGCAATGTGTGAATGAATAACATCAGACGCTAACTTGATTTCTTTGAATTCACTCATTTCATTTCTGGCTTCTACACTTGAATAAACCTGCTTCATGTTTATAACAGAATTTTAGATGTAACTGTGAAGTCTGTCTGGTATGATTGTCTTTCACTTAATTCTGTTCAAAAATATTATAAAAAGTAATTTCTTGCACAAATGTAGTTGTGAGGGGGGGGGGGCACTGTGTGTTTCATGAAGACTACACTATATACTATTAAACAAATAATATGGAAGAAATCTTAATTTCTCTTTCTCAAATTTCAGAGTGCTCAAGAAGCCCAACTGACACATGATGACACAACAAAACGTGTTGCAAGTCTTATTACCACGTCAACTGTACTTAGTATTTCGAGTGATAATATAAAGATGCAGGCAGATGATGTTTTGAATAGAGCTCAGGGTGCCAGTACTGATGCTAGTGCTGCCCTGCAGCAAGCATCATCTCCAAATGATAATGCAAATGTTAATGTGAATGCACTGGCGTCATCTTCACTTGTAAAGATAGCTCAAAGTGGGGCTATTGAGACACAGGTATGTAAACTTGACATGCCTTCAGAAACTGTTGAAGGGATAATGTTAAATTTAAAGATCACCTTTATTTATGAAATTGTCTGTACTATATGTATAATGTCACCAAATAATCCGAGACCATAGCAGATTACGCAGACTAGTTAACAATTTCCTCGTCAATTTTATGAACTATTTAATATGAGATTTAATCAAAAGATCAAAATGTTGTCATTTTTATACGTAAAGTCTGACTATATGGTACTCAATGATTATTTTTGTGGTAGTGATACACAAGTATATTTAGATGAGAGTTCCTTCATGTACTGTATTCTTATGGCACCAATATTTCCTTAAGGTAATGTTGATTTAAAAGTGTTCATGTTAACTAAACTGACACTTTATCAATATGATTGTTATGAACAATATTTTGTAAAATTAAATTACAAATAGTAATTTAAGATTTTATATAATAAGCAGAAAACTTTGCTACTGCTGTGGCAGGGATTAAGAATCTCAATATTAATGATTCTGTTATTTCTCTCTTTTTTCTATTAATGTTAGGCCACTGTGGCATTGGCCAATGACCTGTACATTGTGGATGAAGTAAAAGATGCAGGGAATATAACAGATGTTGTACTCCAAGACATCAATGAAACCATCACTGATGTCAATGCAAGGCATGAGAGGGCTACAACAGCTTCTGGACTTGCCACTTCAGCTGAACAGTTATCAAGTGATACATTCAGTGCAGCTGCTGCAATGTTGAGTACTTTGCAGAACTTTGATTCTAAAGTTAATGGTGAGTGCATGGTATAGACCTGTTGCTGGTTCCAAGATGCATTGTGCGTCTCTCCATACTCTGCTGTGTATTGTGTATGCACTGAGGGGTTTGCATGTGCTACTCAGGGTGATGGTTGTCACCTGACCATACCCTGTGTTCACCCGTAAAATCCCTCTCTGTCATTGATGGTGTTTAGTCTTTGTTCTATAAAATCACTCATAATCAAAGAGGTGAACATGTCTTTCCATCATTTCCTGAATATCAAATGTAATAAAGACAAAACAAAACTAAATACTAGTATAACAACACAAGTGACATCCTCTCTTTCAATGCATCTTGGAACCAGAAAATCAACTACAATGTATTATAGTATGAAGAAAAGACACTATGGAATACTTTATTACCACTTGTATTGCTATGGCCCCTGTAAAAACTTTAGTTCTTTTTGCACAAATGTTTTTCTGTTCTTTTGATGTGGAATTACCTTGTTGAAATGCCTAAAGAAAAAGATGAAGTAATATTTGTTGACATGGAATTACCTTGTTGGCATGAGGTAATGCCCAAAGAAGAAGAAGAAAATAACCTTTGTTGACAAGGAATTACTTTACTGCAATGAATCATTTTTGGAAAATGAGATGTTAAAGTGGCCATGTGGATGAGGATTGGGTATTTATTTCGAACTTTTAGTTTATAAAACAATTTTGCCATGGCTTCCTACATGAAAAGTCAATGTGAAGCAACATATGCCAAGTCCTTGTTTGTAACTCAGTCAATTGCAAAATATTAATAAATGTGTAAAATGTTTGTTATTGTACATACATTAACAAACTTTTTACACACTTTTTTTAACTTTTTGCAAAGTAATGAGTTACAAACACAGACTTGGTCAAAGTTGTTTCACATTGATTTTTCAAGTAGGAAGCCATGAATTAAAAATCCAAAATAAGTACCCAATCCTCATCCATATGGCCATTTGAACATACTTGTTGAAAGTGTTAATTAATTACCAGTGTTAATTGTTTGATTGTGATTGTATGCACAATGTTTATATTTTGACTATCTGGCCTGCAACCCATACTAAAAATACATTTTGTATAGGCGAATTAGTAAATGCAATTAGATCAAGTAAGTTATTAATATTCATGTATTGTATGCTAATTAATGCCTTCTTGTATACTGTCAATCTCTGTCACCTTTTCACATCCTGGCAAGCAGTCAACCTCGGTTTATTAACTTTTTACAGAGGTGAAGCAAACAGCCAACACTGCATTGAGTACTGTTTCAGCAGTGGAAGCCTTAAGTTCCAGTGCTAAAATAGAGGCTAATGCTATACAGACTGGTCTTCGTGACTCGACATCACATGCTGAAGCTGCTCTCAATACTGCTAATGAAGCCTATACAACTGCTGAAAATCAGAGAATGGTAAACAAATACTTATATACACACTTCAAGATATAGAGATATGTACACATGATTCAAGTTTATAAAAATGCAACTAACTAACTATATATATATATATATATATATATATATATATATATATATGTATATGTATATGTATATATATAACATAATATTCATAACATTAACGTCAGTGATCCAGAAAAATATTGAATTAATCCTTAGCAAAAGCTTGATTATATAATGAAATGGATCCTAAGTGGTGATATGACCAGCCAATGATAGAAGTTGGGTATACATGTAGTTTGATGCCCTCGTCTTTGTTAATCATGAAATTATTAATAACATCTGCTGTTGATGACTCCCTGATCTTTACAGGAAAGTCATGTGGGGCTGTGTCATGAAGAATGATACTAAAAGTAGAGTATCTATTATTACATCTGTTATGCATGTACCAGAGATTACTTGCAGTGGTGAGCACACATACTAGTGGTATTTGCGCTGCAGTGCAATACCGAAAACATTTATTGCATACCTGCATATGCAAGTGTGGGATCACATAGTGACACTTTTACAGAAATTGGTTGTTTCGAAAATAAAACATATGTAACAATAACAGAACCCCATGTTGCTACGCTTGTTAAAGTACTGCTGCAGAAAACACTGCAGGCACTCCTGCAAATACACAGAGTATGCCACTCTTGCACTTGTGCATGTCATGGGATTCTATCATATTACTTCTTTAGAGATTATAATGCATATATATAACATTCTCATTTCAGAGCATTTTTGAAGCAAATGACAGGGCTATTGAACTTGAGGCAGAATCCGATGCAGCTCTATCAGACACTAACACTCTGGTGGAATCAGTGAAAACTATCAACGACACACTTGTTAGTCCCCAGCAAGCAGTTTGTGAGGAACATACTAGTACTTTGAATACTCTTGATGCTACTGTTCAGCAGGCAGCAGATTTAGCCAACCAGGGCTTATCAATGACTGAAACTACCAGACAAGACTTAGAGAAATTGACTTCAGATCTTGGAAATATTGGTACTATTGATACTTCGCAATTGGCAGGATACCAAGAAAGAATCAATGCTGCCAGAGATAAGTTCACTGAAGCTAATCTGGTTGATGCTATTACAGCTTTGAAAACAGCTGTAGATGAACAAGAGCAATGGTTGGTCCAGACTAGAACTGAAATTGAATCCTTAGAGTCACAGGTTGATGCTCTAGCAAGCTTCAGAGTCACCAATGATTGATCCTCCCCAAGCCCTCTCAGATCTGATGTCACCTATGATTCCATTAAAACTTTACCAGCTTACTTCAGAGTGATCCTTCTCCCAAGCCCTTTCAGATTTAATACGTCTCATTTGATATGAAAACTATACAAAGTCGATGCACTAGATGTCTTGGGGTCACTTCAGATCCTCCCCAAAGCCTTTCAGATTTAATATATCTAGTGCAGTTTAATGGAAAGTTTTATGAAGTTGATGTTCTAGATATCTCAAGAGTTCTTTAGATTGATTCTGCCCACACTCCACACTCCATCAGACCTAGTGGTACCCATTTTATTAAATTGATTACTTTATCAAATTAATCATTTTGATAAAATGAAGGGTATATTTGATTGAATCTACCAAAATCTTTCCAGGCCTAGAACATTTCAATTTATTGTATGGGGCGCCTTACCAAGTGCATCCATTAAAAAAACTTAAGGTGATCACCTCCAACTGATGCTGCCCACACCATATCACACTTGGTATGTCCCAAATATATAATTTCATATAACTTATATTATATATATTTTGGGTTTCACAGATGAGAATCCAAAGTCACAACATATCAAACAAATTCATCTGTAAGTTCTACATGCCAAGAATGTCATAAACTTTAAAGAACACACATTTTACAATTTTCTAAGTGCAATGAATTTTAGTGAAATTTTATTGATTTCCAAATAGGTGATCAGGGCTGTTAATATTCTAATATGATGCAATGACTTATTGCAAAATTGGTCTCAGTACTGCCTTTTCAGAAAATTTAAAACTTTTCTCAATTTTATTATATTTATCTCATTTTCTAAACATTGATCCGAGACAGATAATATGTGCATTTTATAGTATTTATTGTGCTTTTATGAAAGAGTGTAAATATGTATGTTTGCATAGACCAAGTTAATGCAAAGATTAATCAAACTTGAGCAGGTTAACCGATAATCAAAAACCAGTCATCTTTTTTTTTTTGTATTTTAATCAGATTCTGAACAATTTATTCAAAATGATCGTACATTTTGTCATCTGCATATCGAGTCAATAACGTTTTGTTCTGGTTAGTACTAGTAATTTTGAACACTATATTTGAAGTTAATATAATTGTGTGTGTTTTCAAATGATATGTGATTTATAATCATAATCAGAAATAGTGCAGTCAGTGATTATAACGTTATTAAATCCATAAGTTTCTCATTAAATAAATAATTGAATTTTTCAAAGTGGTGACAGATCTAGCACTTTGAAAAGAAAAAACTTTCAAATCTGGTTGCAAATGAGTTTTCCTTTGTCACATTGTTGCATATAATTTCTTGTATTTATGAAGTTCATCATTATAACCGTTACAGTCTGCTGTGTGTATGAAGCAAATTGAAGCATTTGCAGCAACTTCTGTTATCCTTCTCTTGCCCATTCACATACTAAGGGATGATTATGCAATGTCACCAAGCTCAATAATCGAACTTCGTTATTTAGGGGGTCTGGCATCATTGCAATTGCTGAACTTCATTTTCGCACTTCTAACCAAATTTCGAAAATTTCATGCCTTTAATGATAACAGATTCTGTATTTACTACTGAGATCAGATGTTGATAAATTGAGAACAAATTATTCAAATGTGACATACAGTGCTGGGTTTCCAGTACTATTTTGAATGATGTGTTTACCATTGTTCATCTCAGTAAACAGGTTCGTCAGGTTGGAAATTCAAGTTTACCATGTTTTTACATTGCATTGTTCATAGTTGTGTGACCACTACATTTTGCACCACGGTTTACATCATACGATGTTCGCTTATTGACCTTGTGCGACCTTGTGCAATCATCCCTAGTGATCTACCAGTTTAAGTAGTAGTTCAGTTGATATGCAAATGACCAGAACCACCTGAGGAATGTGACTATAGGTTCACTTTTTCCAGAGTTAAAATCATCAAATGATACAAGCCATAGAAGTTAACATGACACACTCAGGGACACCTTGTCTATTATCATTAATTGTAATCAAACAGTTATTAGTGTACAAAAAATAATTTACCAACTGTCAAAGACATGTTGCTTTTTTTCATTCAGAAGGAGTGGATTAGGACTTGGTGTAACATGGCGATTTTCGATTGGAAATAGAAATTCCTTACAATTGTCATTTTTGTAGTGAATATGCTAAAAGTTTGATGTTGTCAGAGTTTATGGACATCTATCAGAAGATTGAGTCTCATGGTAGTTTTATCATAGATGTTCTTTCCAATGTCACTGGTTGTAAATTATGCACAGAATGTTAGCCCCTATAGATCCCATGAAGTTAGCCCCAGTAGTTTCCATGCATGTATTAAATACAGTTTTCAAATCAAACGTAACTGCAAAAAGAAGTAACACCTTCAGCATCATAATTTTAAATTTGACATAAAATCATTCTTAGTGATGCATTCATATTCTTCGAAATGTCAGCAGTGTAGAGAATACATTTGAACAAGTCCACCTTCCCAAACGTATATGTAGAGATATAAGTACAATGTACACTGCATAAGGTTGTAATGTCCATATTTAAATGATCTACATTTCAACATTATGAACACTTTTCACCTTGCATATCAAGTTGATTTACCTAAAAATATGAGAGTTTGTGCAAAATCCTGCGTTGGATTAATGTCCTGTCTGGATATTCATTCCGTAAAAATTAGCAAATATTTTATACTTTTTTTGAAAGATTTGGATTTCGTCTTTGACAACCAATTATGTCTTCCAGCATCGTCACTTGTGCCTTCATTTTCAAAGTAGATATGCTTACATCAAGGATTCCAAAGAATCAGAAATGGCAATCTAAAATAATACACTCTATAATATCTAAGGTACGACGTGTCATGCCATGCCTAGCAACTAGCACTCCTGTGAGGGTGGCCTGGCATGGCATGCCTAGCAACTAGCACTCGTGTGAGGGTGGCCTGTCATGGCATACCTTACAGCCTATTGTGATGTGTACATCAATATAGTACATTATTTCAAGTCTAATTTGCAGTAACTTAGATGATAGAGTGTTGTAATATGTTTCTGTTAAGAACTTTGATCTGGTTACTAGAAATTCTTCTACAGATTTATGCAGTGTAGAGATGCATTTAGTTGATGATGTCATGGTTATAAATGTGAATATTTAGTTGATTATGTCATAGTTATAAATTTGAATATTTAGTTGATGTCATAGCTATAAATTTGAATATTCAAATAATCTAAAGAGAGTACTAATGTCTTGACAAATACTTAATGTCTTATTTTGATCTTAAATCATCAATTACTGTTAGTAGTTGATAGCCTTTAAAACATTAATCATTGTATTGCATTTTAAGAACACATTGCCAATTAGACAGCAATTGTCACCATTATCCATCCACAATAATGTTGGTTAGCAAGTGATAAAGGGTCTTACAAATGATGATAAATCTTTAAGTTAATGGCCAAGTCTTCAAGACGTTTTTTGTTCAGTAAAATGGCCAAATCTTCAAATCCATTTGTGCATCAGTTAACACAGAAACATCAATTCTATCAGCATAACCCAGTCTTCAACATTCCATCCTTGATATCACCTCATCCTATCTAATAAGTATTTGGTCTCAGATATCATCTTTTTGAGTTTATAAACTAAAAGGTTTGGGGAAAACAGCACATATAGTTGGCTCAGTGTTTGTGAGTGGTGAAATTTAATGTTTTAGAACCTTAAAACATAGTACATGTATATACATGTGCATGTACATTAAATTACATTATGCGCTGTGTTTATCATGGAAGCACTGTAATAACGTTAACAGACATTGGAGTCTGTGGCGATAAGCACGAAAGATCTCATCTCCCACTTGGAATTCATGATACCCTATTCATAAATTATAGATGCTTTTCGTAAATGATATGTGTTTTACATCTGAATTTACATATTAAAGTTAACCTTTTCACATCTACAGTGTGTTTAACACCTCTGGCTACAGCCAGTTCCAAGTTAATGTTCACTATCTCTGTTTGATACAACTGTGATTGAATGAATACAGTTTTTTGAGACATTTTGTCTAAATGAAATGAATTAAAGTGCTATCATGCAGACATCAAATGTAGATATCAAAATATTGGTGCCTACTTGTCTGTGTCTAGTCGCAGTACATATAAAGGGTTCATTTCATAGTAGATGAAATGTAGCAATGTAGGTATAGAACATGCAGTTTTTCATTGGTTTTTGTGTGGTTGTATCAAACAGAGCCAGTGAACAGTAACGTGAAACGGGCTGTAGTTTTACTGTTACATTTGGATCGTTGTCAGATCCAGTTTAGACACTGATAGAGGACAAGTGATTTGTTCAAAACATGTCTGTTCCTGAACTCCAAGTTGACAATGAGAACTTGTTTTATTAATAAATCACATTTTAAATATTGTGACATTTGGAGTCAACGGCATAATTCCCCAACTAGAATCCTTGGTACATTGTTTTTGTATTTATCCTGTAGAGGATCACTTAGAACCAAATAGGACCAAAATTGTGCTGAATATTTGTACATTAAAAACAGATTATCTAGAGAATAGCATGATAACCACTGGCTTTTATTTTAGCTACCAATGATGTTTTGACTGGGGTTTAAATTTTAGATTTTATGTGCACTTTTGGAGCAAAGGGATACAATATATTGCAAGAAATAGTTTATAATTGTAAGTATTTATTGTGCTGTGTATGTATATATATGGAATGTTACAAGTTTTGATATGTTATATTTATTACAAAATGCAATGATTTATCTACTAGACAAGTTTCAGCAATATTCCTCTTTATGCAAAATTTCACATTAATTGCTTGACAAGTTAACATCTGTTGATAAGGAAGTACGTCACATGTTATTGTTTCACTTACTATAATTATAATGTCAATGTCCACCATCAGATACTGAACTTATTAAGTTGAACCCGTGTATTAAGACCTGTGGAACCCATGTATTCTATAAATAGCAACCGGTCTAGTCTCCTAATCCACTAGGTGTTAGGGTATGCACGGTTGCAGACGACAATGTCATCGTTTCATATTCCACATTGTAAATGTTCGACTAAACATCAGATATCATGATAAAGTACACGGAATAGTTTGGACATCGCTTGCTTTCACCAATATTTATGAAACTGCACCTTATTGCCGTTACTTATGAATGCATTCTCAGACTGGTAGTTTCTTTTAATTAATAGTCGCAGTGAATTATCACAATAATTGTAACAGTTTCTTTTAGTGCTGTATGTCTAGAATTAGAAAAGAACTTTTTCAAAAATCATGTAAACAGAAATTCAAAAAAAAAAGCGTTAACAAATAAAATTGTGATAAACCTTTACGTTTGATGTCATGGGTTGTTTGTATGTGTAGTTGAACTTGGAATGTGCCTCAGAAATAAACTATTTAATTCTGCTATACTTTGTTCAAGAAAACTTCAAGCCATCCTCAATTAAAATCAAGAATAGAAATCAGGGATAACCAAACAAAATTTTTGAAATAGAATGTTATCAAAAATTCATGGAGACCGAATACTGAGATAAATTCTATGGGAAAAATAAAAGATTGTCGAATTTTGTTGAGAACAACACGGTGGTCGTCCAGATCCTATTATTTTTGCAAAGGTATCAGAAACAAGCTTCCATATGGTGCAGTTTGGAGAGATTTAAAACTTTGGTTTTCAGGAGAATTTATCCCCTCGAGGTGCAGTCTACCAGACTGTGTAATCAAAATATATGGAATTCCTCTTATTTCATACTTACTTGGAAAAAATAGCTGAAATTTGAAATTGAACGCTGAAACTTCGAGAGACGTTAACCTGAAAATAGAACACCCATTCCGACTCATTTTACTATAAATAGTCGGCATCCGATTCGACAACACCTCTATATTGACATAATATTTGATTGTATTAAACTAAGTCATTGTCACGATAGGTTGATACTGTAAATATGCATATGTAGTGTTCAATTTTTGGTATCGTCAGCAAGTATGACGTACACGTGTGCGTAGAGCCTTTAATGAAATATATAACACTGGGAAAATGCTCCTGATTGGACGAAATTTGATGAAAATATATGTTATTCAATTGATCGTTGAGCGGACCGCACCAAGATATATGATTACTGTGATTATAACGTAGCAATGTTGCTTCTGTGAAGAGCCTGTTTTCGGCACTGATGTGTTACTCCGATAGCTCTCGTATCTTCAGCTTGTGATTCCTGTATCAAGTCGTTATAATATAGTTTGAAAATACTCGTCCAGTAAGCTGACTTGTCCAAATTCTGAGTTTATTCAAATGAAGTCATTATGTAAATGAACTACGACGAACACAGTCTCTGGTAACGTAACGCATATAGTTTACATGTAAATTTATTTTTGCCACCAACATATCTCTTTATTTACTAAAAATTGTATTCTTGTTGTTATTGTGAAACTCGTACCAGCCCACATTTCTATTTATTATCTGCACGTACGGTCCATGGACATTGATTAGTTCCTACGAACCATTTCCATGGCCCTCACCAGAAATGTTCTACCCGTTGCTTTCAAAGTTTGTGTATATGTTTTTCTTTTCTGGTTGAATAAATTATAATTTCAAAAAAAATTATGTAATTGTAGCATATGTAGCATATATGGGTATGTATGCTGGCAAAGACTTTTTTGGGGGAGGGGGGGGGAGTGACCTCCTGAGTCAGTTCTCAAACCATAATAACGACTTGACCCGAGAGCTATATGGAGTAACACATCATCGCGCCGAAAACAGGCTAGGCAAGACGGCAAATGTGGAACAGATTAACATGGAAGTGGTAAACGATAGAAGGGTCTGATCGTTGAATCTAACCCGTACACTTTGATCAATCTTGCAAGCTAAGGCATATGTGTTAGAATTGAGATAATCTAGGTATATTTCATGACAGATATTTCTCAGCAATATTCTTCTTAGCAGTCTTCTCCAAGGCGTGACGTAGAACCCTATGGGTAGCCTTCGAACCATGTGTACTCTTCCAATACAGCAGTGCCTATAGGAGGATAAAAATTATGACGTCAATATTTCCTGCATAATTATGTACAGTGAATGAATTTTTGGGAGTGCTCAAAATTGACAGTTAGGATGGAAGTGTGACCCCACATCATAAGGCCAATATGAGGATTGAACACCAGCTGCAGTAGTTAATTATTGAAAAAAAATTAAATCATTGTTTTTAATTCATGAGAGAACAAAATGAGGATGAGCACATCCACTGCAAGCTGAGTAACCAGGAGAAATGACATGTACACCATTGAGGGCGCTCTTAGTTTTATGAATATAGTGCAAAGTTGCTCCCAGTCACGGTTATCTGAAACCGCCTAAGGAGAACGGCTAGGTACCTGTGTGTTGACGGTGGTTCGGATATGTGTGCACACTACGCCCAAATTCTCTTTAGCTACTGATGAATTAAGGTAGATGTATTAATCAACACATGCATTTTATCGGTTTACTTTTTGAGTAACTTTATCGTTTTAGCCGTAAAAATTGGACTCGTATAAACCACCGTGGTGGTGGTGGTGGTGGTGGTGGTGGTGGTGGTGGTGGTGGTGGCGGCTGCGGCGACGACGACGACGACGACGACGACGACGACGATGATGGTGATTGGTTAATTTCTATAAATCGCTTGTACGGAGTCAACTAGAGTTACTGTTGTCCACAAGTTTGGTCACCCCATCAGAAGTATTTAATCACTAAAATTGAGAGAGTCCAGCATAAATTTCTCACCTACCTTTATTTTAGAAAATCGTTCCATGGTAAAGGAGTAAACCTCGACTACAGTAATCTTTGTCAGTATTTTAATATTCTAAGTCTTCAATCTCGTAGGAAATTGCTGGATGCTGTCTTTTTATAGAAATGCATAAATGGCATATTGTTGCCAATGTTCCGTTTCATGTGCCGTCCAGGAATCTCCGTTCCCACTACACATTTGAAATGGCACGTTTTAATTCTACTCAATGGAAAAACTCGTTTTTACCTAGGACCTTCAATTTTATCAATACCTTGCAAAACACTGACATATTTTACAGTCTCAGTACTTTTAGAAAAGATGTCCTAAATAAAATAGTTGATGTGTGAATTTAACGGAAGTTTCGGTAGTTTTATCTTCTGTTATTTTATTTTATTTCTATTTTTACTAGTTTTGTAAATATTGTATGCATTTTAGTCTTTCCCAATTTCAGAGTGTCTGCAAATGGGGTAATCCTGTAGACATCTCAAATAAATAAAATAAATAGATTTAATGGTTCTTACTTCAAATGGACGTAAAACGGAAAGATGGCAATGAGTACATAAGCTTATAACACATACCTGGTATGCCTGTTCATATAAACCACGATAATCATGGTCAATTGCCGTTACTTGTGAGTTTGTAATTCCTAAAGTTCGAGCAAGCCTTTTCCATGAATCAGAAACTTCTCTAGCGATGTCATTCAGAACAGTTTCAGGGACTGGGTCCAACTCTGAAAGTATAAGAATAAAAGTTGAAACTAAATATAATTTAATTCAGAGAGGAATTGTTATTGAATGATCTGATGTTTTATTGTATACTAGAAGGTTCTATGAAAATGTTAAAACATGTTTTGAGTGTTACCTTTAGATTTTAAGGAAAACATTTTGGGATGAAATAATTCAAAAGCAAATAACGACCTTTGGCAAAGATTGCCTTAGTCCTGTGTTTAACATCGTCGTAAAACTACAGCCTCTTTTACGACACTGTAAATGATGTACTACAGCCTCTTTTACGGCACTGTCCATGACGCGCCGTCGAAAGCATATTTCGCAGTGTCGTGGAAATATCAGCTCTGGTTTGTTAGAATGATGCTTGAAAGGATTTTTCATAATCAAATTGTATTTCTTCGGATACGATTGTGTCCGATGACGAAGGAAATAAAAGTAATAGTCCAGATAAAATCATTGTTTAGACTACATGTAAGGGAACAATTGTCCTTGTTTAGACTCACCAGTCCCTCTATCACTCACCCATTAACTTTGCTGTGGTGTCGTCACTATCTTCACTACTTGTGGACAAACGAGGTACCGGTGTGATTGGCGGCAAAATAATTATTGTGTCTGTAGTCAGCCTGAGGTCTATTTTTCTAAGGCTCTCTGTAAGTTGACGGACTACTTCGTTAGGCTCCGAAGATCTGACATCGTCATCACTGACCCTTGACCCTGCTATTGGTGGAAGAACCGATTGCGGTCTTCTACGATCGAAAGATAACCGGGATAGGGTTGGACGAGATACTGTGCTTTCTGTAAACATCAACACGTGCACGTCATTAACTGTTTTCAAAAATCATTTGTAAGATGTTCAAGTAAGTACTGATACAAGTAATTTACAAATTGTATCTATTTAGGTAATCCTTACTTTTAACGATTAATCATTCATCAGTGTTTTCTTTTAATGGTAATCTAATGAATTGACATATAAAGTCATATTAAATATGGCAAAACATCAACTAGCAAAACAGACAATGACAATGTACATGTGCATAATGCAATTTCTCAATGGCTTGAGGGAGGGTGATAATCAAATTTTTACATTTTACCTCATAATTTGTATCTCACTATGAGCTATATAAAATACTTTCTGCATCCGTTATCCCCTGGTCTACATTTTACAACAAGACTTTGTCTACCTACACAATGTATCTATAGAGTACATGATGTAACTTACCTTCGTAATTCATTGATTCCGATAATCCTCTTTCATTTGTGTATGTTTCGTAGTTGTCTTCGGTTACAGGGTACTCGACAGGACTAGGAAACCTTGCACTAGAAGGGGTTAAAGTGCCTTCTCTGTCCAAGTAGTATGACATTTGTGAATAAGAACGATTCGATGCTCTACTATCTGGCCTGTCTGAAAGTACATGCAAAGTAATAAAATAGACATATCTGCAGTACACATATATGATTGTATGTCAGTGATACCATTTCCCTTTGCTTTGCGGTTCAAAAGTCATGTGAAGTTTATCACTCGAAGAATGACTGTTCTGATGAAAAAAATGATCATGCTTTTTTATTTTTTTATTTCTCTATCAAATAGATCTATCTATCTATTTATTTATCTATTTATTTATCTTAATATATATATATATATATATATATATATATATATATCTTTATCAAAACAATTGATCCCAAAGCATTCAGTACATTACATAGAATTTTATTTAAAAAGTAGTTTGCAAGATATTGATTATTTCGTAGAATTCGTTGTAGTGATAACCAACCTTACATAATTTTTTGACTTGTAGAATTTTAAAACATTTCTTTATGTTGAATACAAGTATTTTGTCTGTTACATTCAAATAATCGCCACAATGCATTTTAGACACGTTTATCTTATAGTCTGCCACGTGTCCAACTTGATAAAACCACAAAATAGTAGTGAAAAGTGTAGTTAATAGGTTTCCATGTTTTGTTTCCTACTGGGCGTATCCGATTTCATATATATAATTATATATATATATATATATATATATATATATATATATATATATATATATATGTGTGTGTGTGTGTGTGTGTGTGTGTGTGTGTGTGTGTGTGTATTACATCCTGAATTAAGTATATATATATATATATATATATATATATATATATTTATTTATTTATTTATATATATATATGTATAATACTATTTACCTTTGAAGTAAGGAAAGGACTCATCTGATTGATTTTGATAAGTGAACGTATCTTTCTTCTCATCATAATATGACATGCTAGAGTACTGTGAGTTCTGACTGTACAGAGATCTTACCGACGGAGGACGACGAACCATCGCAGTATCTGGTCTACTGGGTTGAGGGGGTGTTTCTCTCCTCCAAGTAATGCTACCAAGTGAATACTTTTGTAAAGTCGCAGTTAGTTCAGTACTTTCCCTAAACTCAATGTTTGCAGTCGGCAAAGATCCTCCATATTTACCCTTGACTGTTTTTAATGCCCGAGCATCGTCCACTTTTGCGCATAACTGTCCTTCTTGTAAAAGGTAAACGATATTGTCTGGTTGTTGGAGCAAATCTTTCGCCGAATCAATGGCGTCTTGCAATTGAACAAAATTCTCCTGAATTTCGTATTTTCTTTCCTCAATACTCTGTTCATATTTTTGAAATCGTTGCCATAGTATTTGCATTACCTTTTCCTCCTCTTCCTGAATTTGGTCGATGAGTTCTTTCGTATAAGAGTTTATTTTTCTTTCTAACTCTACCTTTTGCTGCATGCAGTGATCAAAATATTGGTCAATGTTTCTTGAAATGTCTTCGATTCTCTTTCGCTTACTAACTATTTCATCTACAGTTGTTTGTAAATTGTCTTTCTTTTCCGAGACTATTGATTCTATGTCGGATTCGGCTGCAATTTTGTGATATTGATGAGATATTCTTTGGCATTTCTGGCAAACTGGTTTATTGCACGTTTCACAAAATCGAGTTAATCTTTGGTTACTATGTATAGTGCATACTAGTGACACCGGCATATTGCATTCTGGGATATCATCCCTACACGACGTCTCAACGTTACTAAATGTAAGGATAACAGTTTGATGAACACGGTTCACTTCTGATCGTCTCCACAGTCAAGAAAGTCAAAGTCAAATGAAAAGAAAATAGGAAGAAACACCAATTTGAAGTTTAAATAAATGTACATTTGCATACACACTATTGAGCAACGTCTGTGGGGGTTGTCTGGCCGGGATGTTTTCCTTCAAGAGAAATTATCTTCAGAACTTGCCTTAATCGAGATGTTTACACTCTCTTGTTTGCAATGTTCATTTTACCTAATGCCTGAAATTAATGTATAGCAACAGTTATCTGCATGTTAAGAACAGTCGGGTTCGGATTTACAGCTCATTTCAAGTTACCGTTCACTAGCTCTGGGTTGAGATAACCATATAGAAATCAATAAGAAACTGAACATGCTACACTTTAAGATAACAACATTGAATGAATATAGTTTCCTGTGACATTTTGTTTAAATGATATGAACTAACGTGACACATGCAGACATCATCAAAACATTGGCGCCCACGTGTCTACGTCTAGTTGCACTATGCTTAAAAGGTTTATTTCATAATAGACAAAATGCAGCAAGAAATTGTGATCTTACTGTATGCAGTTTCTTATTGGTTTATGCGTGGTTATATCAAACAGAGCCAGTGAACGGTAATTTGAAATGGGCTGTTTCATGTTGAGGTAATCCTTTTGATCTTTATGTTTATTCAACTAAATGATAAAAACTACGCCCTCTATGGCAGGATCAGTAAACATTATAATGTCATTGATAGTAAAAGCACAACCACATCATTCATCGTTGAAATGTTGGAGCTATAATATAACATACGCTTTGTACTTTTCTTCCGACTTTAACATTTTGAGGCATCCAGACTCATCAAATGTACGATTCTGAATTACAGCATTACCTACATATGTACACACGAACGCATACCTTTTTCTATTTTCTTTGATAAACGACCAATCAAACGACCCATCACTTCTTCTGTATTAAAGGTAGAGATGTATTAGTGGGTGAAAGTCTGTGTGTGTGTGTGTGTGTGTGTGTGTGTGTCTGTGTGTGTGTGTGTCTGTCTGTCTGTCTGTCTGTCTGTCTGTCTGTGTCATCGTTTTCTCCAAAACGGCTAAAACAACTGTTCCGTTGAGTAATGGCTAGAACTGATTAGATTTTGGTAAAATTACCATGGATATTAATGAGCAATTTACGTAATTAATCGATCGATCGACTGGTTGCACACGCGCTTCGTTTCGAAAGTGCGCCACCAACGTCGATGTAAGGTAAACCAGGAAGCTACGAAATGGACACACTGTCGTTCTACACTGAGAAAGACTCTGTTTTCAGGGGTTTCAAGTGTTTGTATTGATATTTTCGTTGAATCTGAAGATTATTACATCACAGCAAGGAGGTGAGCACTGAAAATACACATCATCTGTAAGCTTTATTGCAAAAATATACAGTCATGATTGTCTGCTCACTTCACACCTTTCACGCATGTATATGATTTGGAGCAGACTGTATGTCAATCTCGATCGAAACAAGAATGCCACTAAAAGTATTATCGCCCTACACGACGTAGGGTAATAATACCTTATTACTTCACTGTATTAAAGTTGTTCAACTGTTACGATGCATACCATGAAGTGTGTAAACTTTCTGATGCGTAATAGCAATGTTATGCGGGTTTCAATTTCGTTTATTATTTACCGTGGAAACGGGTGTACATATCCCGGGTATGTAGGGGATCACGAAAGCGAGTGCAGTCGAGGATGGCAAGCTTTCCTGGCATTTGAACAACGTTTTTGACAACTAACTTTCACTGGGACTTGAAAAAGTCACAGATGTAGAGCTAAATGTCTTGCATAAATCATGAAATTGCAAGACTACCCTTACGGAAGGCATTCAGTTTAAATCTGGTTTTAAAGATGTTGTGATGAGAAGCATAAACAAGTGACGACCTAATGAGGAGTGTGTAATCCGCATTCCGTTGTTACTGTACTGTTCGTGTACAAAATATTTTGATAACACAACACGAGAAGACTACGTGCCAACATATATGTAATAATGGCTAAACACAGTGTCACCAGGTCAAATACCTATTCAATATACGGTACTAAGATAAGAAGTACAGTTATAGTTGGCAATATTACAACTTGATATGGATATGGGCCAGCTGTTGAATGGCAAAGACAGGGGAACTGTTTGGCACGGTGTCTCCGATCCGGTTGCAGTTTTGTATA
Source organism: Glandiceps talaboti (assembly GCF_964340395.1). Classification (NCBI taxonomy): domain Eukaryota; kingdom Metazoa; phylum Hemichordata; class Enteropneusta; family Spengelidae; genus Glandiceps; species Glandiceps talaboti. Next base: position 4,208,999 of record NC_135558.1, on the reverse strand, counting down.
AATGAAATGAAAGAAGGTGGAATTATGGAAATGGAATATTGCAGCATGTATTGAAGTAGTACAAACTTGACCAAAATTACTTCTCCCTCCCCCAACCTTACAGCCACACACACACACACACACACACACACACACACACACACACACACACACACACACACACACACACTATTAAACATACCGTCGGAAGTAGGGAACAATATATCAGGCATAACTTGTATTACCAAAGGCAACCTGACGAGCTGTTTCAGACAAACAAATCGAAATATCGTGATCAGTTTTGGCAAAAAAGTACCCCAAATTAATACATTAATTTTGGAAAAATAATAACGAACAAAACATGGACATATCTGAATTAACCTACATTAGCTTATACATACATAGTCATACATACAGATACAATGTCAAAACAAAAATAAATACATTTTTTTAAATGTTGTAAAAGAAGTCGAAAAGGAGTGGTGTTGTGCAGACGACCGGGGACGACGTATGACCACTGTTAAACTTTCAGAAAAATAATGTTTAATATCAAGGTCGTTCATATATGTTGACCCATCGATTTTGTTTGCTCCAAGTCAAACAATTTAACAAAGTAGTAACAAAACAAACCTAGTTTGACTGTTCTGTCTAATTTGTCAATTTCAAAGTTAACCAAACAAGACGTGAGACAAGTCCATGTGCACTGTTATTCAAGACAGGGTGAGGAAAGGTGAGTTTAACGATTCATATCACATTATTTCAATTTGAAACCTCTCTCGACTGGGTATATTAACTGACGCATGGAAAAATCCTTATTTATATTATAACATACATGTACATACTTTGTTGCACTAAAGCACTATTATTATGGGTGGGTGGTATCAAGTAGCTTACTCACATGTTGGGAAACTCACTTCTCGTGTAGATATTAATACTCTGCCTTTGTCCTACTCTGTACAGGGTGACAGATCCGGTCGTATACTTGTTGTGGTAGCATACGTTCCGTGACGTTGCTTAGTGTTTAGCAGTATATATATACTCTGTCCGATAACTAGTGTCCGGGTCGGTAAAGTTCTCAATATATCCACAGGTACTTTGTTGTGCCGATACCCTTGACTGTGTTCACGGACAACGAAGTATTTTTAAAATTATCTGCAATACAATAATTACGCGCTGCGAATGTAACAGAACATGTACAGGATTTGCCGTTCGTCGATTATGGTTGCTAAGATAAATATCGTACGAAGTGCAATATCCGGGTCATTTATTTTATACCTGTGTGTCTTATGCTGTGTAACATTTACTGGAGTTCGCGACTAGAGTACTTTGTACGTTTTAATTTACTAGTTGACCTCCATGAATATGAAATTATATTTTGCAAATACACAAGCTATAAATATTTCATAATCAAAGTTAACAAATAAATCTCTGTGTATGGCTTAATTAATTATGGGGGCGTTACAAGACAGCTTATTATTGACAGATAGTGTCGGGGACGATAACGTTTAGAAATGGGCGAAGTACAACAGTGACGTGGTATTGATTCTACCCCACTCAAATGTCCGTGATATTGTGTTACGTGTTTGCTTTATTGTCAAAAACAAGACCCCTCAAGTCAGATGTATTGAAGTACTTTAACCCGCCACTATGAAAAGTATATTGCAGGTGCTACTGATAGGGCATTCTACATGATACAATTAAAGTTATGGATAGTTTTGAAATCAACACATGGAGAGAGAGAGAGAGAGAGAGAGAGAGAGAGAGAGAGAGAGAGAGAGAGAGAGAGAGAGAGAGAGAGAGAGAGAGAGAGAGAGAGAGAGAGAGAGAGAGAGAGAGAGGGGGGGGGATTCGAAGTGACATACATACATACATACATACATACATACATACACACACACACACACACATACATACATACATACATACATACATACATACATACATACATACATACATACATACATACATACATACATACATACATACATATATATACATATGGTATTTCTCTTACAGGGATGTCTAAACACATTGTATTTACTTTTAATTAACAGAATTAAACAGTGATGGAGAAAATGCCACAAATACTTATTAACAATGATGCGTACATTGACAATTATGAAGCTGTATACGCCAAAGGATTGAATGAAAGATGTCATATATGTGAACCTGATATGAAGAATTTGTTTGCACACCTAAACATGAACAAAGATAAAGAAATACGAGTACTTGCTGTTGGTTCAGGGAGTGGTAAGAACGTTATGTATGTATGTATGTATGTATGTATGTATGTATGTATGTATGTATGTATGTATGTATGTATGTATGTATGAGTATGTGTGTATGTATGTATGTGTGTGTGTGCGTGCGTGCGTGCGTATGTATGTATGTTTGTATGTATGTATGTATGTATGTATGTATGTATGTGTGTGTGTGTGTATGTATGTATGTATGTATGTATGTATGTATGTATGTATGTATGTATGTATGTATGTATGTATGTATGTATGTGTGTGTGTATGTATGTATGTATGTATGTATGTATGTATGTATGTATACATAATATGTATATCACGTTTTCAGCAAGACTGAAAGGTATTTTATAGCCAACGACACTGAATACATGTGCATGTAACACAAAAAACAAACTTACACTTTCGGGACAAGTACGCACATAACGCGCTTGCACAAAAGCTCTAACAACTAATGTGTAATTCTGTTTTGTTCATAGGGAGCAATGATTTTCCGATTCTAAATGTGCTGAGTGGTCTAAATCAAAAGATATCATACACAGTGGTAGATCCTCTAGACCGTCAAATAGAGAGATTCAAGTCAATGGTACAGAGACAAGGTGACAAGTGGAAAGGAGTAACTTATGACTACCACGTCAAAACCATTCAGGATTATGTAAATGAAAGAAAGCAGAGACATATCGACCAGGATGAAAAGTTTGACATCATACATGCTCTTCACTGTGTTTATTATTTCCCCAACGATGCCAAGATATTTCGTGAATTGTATGATTTGCTTCGTAATCCGGGTACTTTTCTAATCAGACAAGAGATGTATTCCGAACAAGGTAAAGTATTGCCCAATTTGTCCATGTTAATTCCCAGTGTACACTGTTTGTATACAGACTAGTGATTCTGACACTGGCATGAGTCCTTCACGGCCACTTTATATCCCTTACCGGGATGCACCATCATTTCCTTGACACCAATAGAACCAGGTGATATTTTGAACACTTTCGTGCAACAATCGTCTGATACATACACCCACGCCTTGAAGTCCTAGATATTTAATAAATCTAAATAACTTTGTTTCTAAGCCAAAATGTACATGATTTATGAAATACTTTCATCTCAAGTGAACCCTAGCCTAGACAAATTCATCACGGTAAATTGGAGGTGGGATGGGTGGAAACTTAGACACACTGATACGCCACATATTGGAGGTGGGATGGATGGAAACTTAGACATACTGATACGCCACATTTTGGAGGTGGGATGGATGGAAACTTAGACATACTGATACGCTACATTTTGGAGGTGGGATGGATGGAAACTTAGACATACTGATACGCCACATATTGGAGGTGGGATGGATGGAAACTTAGACATACTGATGCGCCACATTTTGGAGGTGGGATGGATGGAAACTTAGACATACTGATACGCCACATTTTGGAGGTGGGATGGATGGAAACTTAGACATACTGATACGCCACATATTGGAGGTGGGATGGATGGAAACTTAGACATACTGATATGCCACATATTGTGTTTGTCAACCACCAATAAAAAGCTTGAAGTAGATTTAAGGACTCGGGTTTAATTTACAGCTGAGCTTTATCCCAGCATATTGATGCAGTACTAAGTTTTAATTTACGTGTAAACAAAATGCACTACATCTCAGGACATGCGCATTGGAAGACATATATTAGTAACGTTCTTGCCCACTTATGTAATTCAGGCATGCATACACACTTTAAGTTTACCCTCACAATCCCTTTGTCACTGATGGAGTGCCCATTACATGTAGATGTACAACAACACAACAAATGGCAGTCTAGAGGCTGTCCGTTGGGTTTTAATCTGAAGATCTCTTTTCCTAACATCTAACGCAATGAGGAGCCGAGATGAACTTTCAAATTCAAACGAAACCACCCACCCACATAGTTAGCATATCTTTGTTAACCAATGACAGAATTCTGCCAAATAACAAGTTAGTGTTTATTGGAGGAAGATACATATAATGTCGAAATATGGTATATTTGTCATATCAGGACGTGTATACATTGTTTACATCATTCTAACTGTTGGGGGTTTTCTCGTTTACGTGAACAACTTCTGGGTCAAAATTTCTGATTGGGCTAGACATGGGGTAAAGAGATCTTCAGATTCAAACCCAATGGGTAGCCCCAAGACTAAATGGATGGAAACTTGTTAAACTGTTCATAATGTATTTTGATGTTTCAGGCGGCTGGGTTAAAATATGGAATTACTATAACCAATTCTATAAGAATTCAACTCATCCTTATTATGACGTGGACGTGGTATTGGCAAGTACAAGACAACAGCTACATGGCATCGAAATAAACACGTCATACAGAGAGAACAGCCCTATAAATATCACGGAATGTTTCATCGAGGAGTCAGAGATTGGGAACAAGATGTTGAGTTGCTTCTTTCAGTGCGAAGATTTCCGCAAAGAAATACGACAGGAAACAGCAAAGTCCTTGCTGAAATATTTGAAAGAAGAATGCAGCATTATCGATGGTGATAAAGTTATACTTCCAGGTTATGAAGTTGATATCATTATTAAGAAATAACGGTGTGCAATGTACTATGATAGATACAGGAGATCGGAATATCGATCATCAGATGTTGGATAGGTCAATTGTCAAATTATAACACGCCTCTACAGCGTGTGATATATTGCTGCAACTTTTATTTGGACAATGGATTATTAGAGTTTGAATTATCTTTGCACTTGTTTTCATATTATACGATTTTGATAGATTATCAACTGATTTTAGGAAATATACATACTAGTATCCCAGGGTTATAGACATAGATTCGACATCTTAGTGTATCCGTTATACATGCATGGTTATAACAAAATGATAAATTTGAAAGATGGCCGACTAAAAATGATCGTCTCAACTAGCTTGTAACTCGTCTCGGTTTATACCCAGACTCTCACCGCTGGGGGCTCTTCTACGTCTCGTAGCGATGAGAGTCCGGGCAACTGAGACTAGCTCGTAACTAAAAGTGAGCTTTAATGAAGATACTGTACTATGATGAGACCGACCGTATGTCTCAACCATCCTCCATTTGTTTTGGTGTTGTTGTTGTAATGTTTGTTTCGAATTGCTCGTTTAATTAGTCCGTTTGCTGTCGGTCGATAAATTTTATCTTGATATGGACAGATCTGAATTTACTGAAACCTAACTACAGACGGATTATCAAAGGTGTAACAAGGTTGTGACCTTGTTAGTGAAATTTAATGACCTGATATCGACTTTAGGGTGACCCTGGTCAAACTTGCTTAATTTTCCACATCCTGAGGTCAGTAATTGTAAAATGTGTTATTATAGATTTATTCACAATTCAGTAAAGTTTTGTTGTACAAATTCATTGTTGTTATGATTTAGTATACTAAGACCAGTTTGAGTAAAACCTGTGACCTATTGTGTGTGTCTGTATCTATCTATCTATCTATCTATCTATCTATCTATCTATCTATCTATCTATCTATCTATCTATCTATCTATCTATCTATCTATCTATCTATCTATCTATCTATCTATCTATCTATCTATCTGTGTGTGTCTGTCTGTCTGTCTGTCTGTCTCTGTATGTGTCTGCTGTGTCTGCTTGTGTCTATCTCTGTGTCTATGTCTGTCTGTGTGTCTGTGTCTGTGTTTGTGTTCTTTCCGATTTCTCCAATGCTTGTGGTACCCGGCCATTCCTGTAAGGGAGTCTTCAGTATTTACAAGGGGAGAGGGTTGGGGGAATTATGGGGGGGGTTTACTTTTTTAGAAAATGGGATTAAGGGACGGGTCACATTTTACTTTGACTCATTGTATTGTCTTTTTGTCATTCCATTGATCGCCAACGGCTCCATATCCCATTGCTGTCATTCGGGTTAGGATTACGGTAAGGGTTAGGGTTTAGGTTAGAGTTAGGGTTAGGTACACATAATATCAGTGTATTTCTGCTGACAACCAATGTAATGAATTAATTGTCAGTTGTGGTGCGAGGAGAGGAGTGGGTCTATAAAGTGTTACACGGGAACAGTTGGGTAAGATAGTACGGATAATGTTGTGGAAATGATGACCTCAATGTCGGGAGTGTGCCAATAAAATCATTGGGCATTGAATTGTGGCCTTCAGCTCAACCAATGAGATCCAAACACATGTATTTATTAATGCAGTGCCTTCACACATATCCAGATGGTGATTGTAGTGGGAAATTATCCAATGCCGTTAAAACTTTAAACATTGGTGGCAGTGGTGGGATTAAATCCTTACCTATGATTCTGGGACTTGTATCCTTTTACATTTCTGACAGCACTTTAACCAACATTTTTAACTACTTTAATAGGGGGAGGGTCATGTTTTAGAGAAAGAAAGTTGAGGGTGGGCCACTTTTTAGCACGACGGAGTCTAGTCGGGAAGGATCACATTTTACGCGACAATCTGATCTTGATTATTCCCCGTCCTTCCCCTTGTTTATTTGTTTGACGACCGACATTTGCTCTAAGTGCGATGCCTTATCATAAAAACCTACTATCTTTGACATTTCATTAAAATGAAACGTCAACTTCAAGATCGATATACAAAGATTTATTGGCATATAATCTCGAGTTGCCATTTCGGACAATGGTGGACAGATGAGATTTACCATGGAAACGGTGACATTGTCCTTGACTGATTATGTACAAAATATAGGCAACTGTGATTCGTATACATACATACTTTTTCGAACTATATATATATAAAACAGTAAACGTGAAACACTGTGTAACGGCTCCTGCGTATCTTACTTGATATTGTTTATTTATACCGCTCTACATAGATATGTATTGGACACTTTTTACTCCAGTATAGACATATTACATATACTGAGTTTATATATACATATATGGATAGTACTCGCCACAACAAAAGTTCCACAGTTCATTAAAAGACAGCTGCAGCTTATGCCAGGTGAAATTGTATTGTTCTGCTGTAGTGACTGGAACACTGTGACAAGTGTTACTCTAACATACCTATATTTATAATTAAAAGTAAATTTCACACTTTTCGCCAAATATTGATTTACTTCACTTTAAAGGTCATTACGCAGTCACGTTCATGACCCGGAGGTCACTATTTATCTTGTGTTATCGTCATTTCAAGTGGGTATATTAAGGTTGTTGTACAGGCTATTTTTCATCCCCATTCTTTACTTAGTAGAAATGTCAAACCTTTGTTAAAAATAAAGATATTGACTCCATATTTTCACAGTTTGTTCTTTATATATTTAACATGTCAGCAAAAACATTAATATATTGTTTGTTTATGTTATGATGAAATTTGATACGTGTGTATATTAATATGTCATATTTTTCTTATTTTTCAATTTTTACAAGGCAATTGTTTTTTTCGGGGTTTTTTTCACCGGTCATCGTAAATAAAAATGTAAAATTCGTATTGTTTAGCTTTGCTGAAATTTAATTCCATTTGGTTGCTATTATCTGTCAAAATTGCAATTTTTGTAAACCTGTATCCCATTCACAATGAAGCGGTGTTCCCTGGCCGTTCAACTGTGGGGAAATTCCAACCTTACGTTTCTTGTCCTTGACCTAATTTATCCAATAAAGAAAACCCGAATTCCCTAGCTTGTATAATAAGCAAATACAATGATTAAGAAAATGAGCACAAAACAGTAAAAAAACCAGAAGAAATGCGCTGTTTTTACAACATTTCACAAACCCTCCGCGCCGTATATAGGAACGCTAGTTGAAAGCATGGCTGTGAATTAGTTTCTTTGGACCCTCTTGTATGTATGGTAATCGTCATATGGTCCATGTCCACCTTTAGACTACTGTAGAGACGCTCTATATAACACACGTCGTACCGTAATAAAGCTTGCTTACTATTTCGAAGCTAGGGAGACAACAAACCGTGAGTATTGCGTATGCGTAGCGTTCTATACGCTCTCAAGGTCAAACAGTCCAATTTGGTCTGTGCAGCCATATATCATCACAGTAACTTAATTCCAAAGGGTTTGTAAGTGAACAAGACACGGTTTCTACTGTTAAGATCTTTATTTCAACGTTTCGGATTCACCCAGGGGGAGAGCACGACTGTCGTGGTGTTAGAGTCCAGCCAGTGAATTTCAACTTGAAGAATACTGAACAACTTGTTTCAAAGACCTTCAAATCTTACAAACGCATCCACTTTTTTCCTTTGTCACGTGTTCAGACCTTATTTGTTGTATGTGTAAACCTTAAATAATATTTGTGTTTCAATTAACAGAACCAAGAGTGATGGAGGAAATGCCAGACATTATCATCAACAACGGTGCATACATTGACAATCACGAAGCCTTGTATGCCAGTGAATTTGAAGAAAGGTGTCATATATATGAACCAGATATGAAGAAATTATTCAAAAATCTGAACACGAGCAAAGAGAAAGAACTACGGGTTCTCGCGGTTGGTACAGGCTGTGGTAAGCAATCATGCGTTATTTACGATACACACATTCACTAATCACGTGGTAAACATACGTTTCATTGAAGAACTATGCTGGGGGGGGGGGTACTCCCGCCTATTGGGTATACTTATGAGTGCCGCCCTTTTGGGTGGGGTTTTTCGCCATTTGGTCTAAAATGGATACTGTGTTTTTAGATAAGGAGTCTAAAATGGGGTCCACTTTACACAATTTTCGATTTTGTTTGGTCTAACATGGAGTCCTGGAAGAACCACATAGTAAATTCTCGATTAGTTCGGAATTTTCCCCAGCTAATTCGCTGGTTGACATTTTCATATCAGTGATTATGTATTTTGGTCTGCAATGGGGTCTTCTAAAAATTTGAATGGTCTAAAATGAGATATTGGTTTTTGCTCAAAATGGGTAGGCTAAAATGGGGTCTGGAGGTTGACAGCATTGGCCGCACACCCCTAGAAGACCTGGCCAGTGGTATCCCCCCGGGACTATGGGCCGCCATCAGAAATTTAACTATTTCCACGTGAGGGTGCCGGAGGGACATAGTCTAGCATCCATGGTATCGGGGTGACCCACACCCAGTGGATGGAATGGATTGAAATTGATGAAGTGTGAACTACAAACGGAATTAATGCATTTTGATATATCGATATACAACTACATTCTGCTATTAGCAGAACGTCTTTGCATGCTTGAAATTTATTTGTAACAGCGAGAGCGCTCTCACTGAGTAGATAAGTCAACAGTCAGAGTTACTATAGTTCTACCATAGAGGGCGTCTTCGAAGGTTGAAGTTGGAAAACAGTGTTAATACTAGTTCTGCAAAATTCTATCCCACCCAACTCCAGTTTATGTATTTAACAACACATTGTAAAAGTTTCACTTTTCAGCCAATTGACATATAAAAGAGCTTAGTTAAAAGAGATGGGGGGGGGGAAGGGTTGTCAGATAGTTTTGTTAGGTGAACGAAGTAAAACATTGGCAGCCGAGATCAGGCCATAATAGTTTATCATCAAATAATCGACCAGAAACCGTTCACCATCTACCATTTGTTAAATCGCCCATATTATGTGAATGTGTAGATATTATGGCCAGGGGCGATCAAAAACTTGAAAACCATCGTTGATGGTCGATTATAACGTAATACAGTCTTAATCTTGCATTAATAATGATAATAATGATAATAATAATCTTTATTTATACTGGATAGTTCTTTAAGTATATAAACACTTATCTCCCTAGAAGTCCAGTGAGGTCCATCCCTCATGGATTCAGTGTTAATACAGGAGGAAATCGGAGTACCTGGGGAAAACCTGCGTTGTTCGGTAGAGTCAAACTGAACGACACTCTTCTTACTTACAGCGTGGTAAATTTAATCAAACCCTGAATGGGTTTGAACCCCGCAGTGATAAGAGGCAAGTGGTTTAACCACTCGGCCACCGACAACGTACCCAATTAAACAGAGTTAGTGTATTTGTGCTAAATACTGCGAGGATCTATACTTCATCATATACTTTGTAAACCCTGTGATGACAACTAAATTTGAAGTATACAGATAATTAGATTTATAGACCACGTGACTGATCTCAATTAATTCTATTTTTAGGAAGCAACGATATTCCGATTCTAAATGTGCTGAGTGGTCTAAATCAAAAGATATCATACACAGTGGTAGATCCTCTAGACCGTCAAATAGAGAGATTCAAGTCAATGGTACAGAGACAAGGTGACAAGTGGAAAGGAGTAACTTATGATTACCACGTCAAAACTATTCAGGATTATGTAAATGAAAGAAAGCAGAGAAATATCGACCAGGATGAAAAGTTTGACATCATACATGCTCTTCACTGTGTTTATTATTTCCCTAAAGATGGGGAGATATTTCGTGAATTGTATGATCTACTTCGTAATCCGGGTACTTTGCTGTTGAGACAGGAATCGCATGGTGAACGAGGTAAAGTATCAATGCTGAATTTGTCTCTGATAGCGTACAATGCTCAGACAATGTTCGGTCGATGCTTAGCCCCCATAGAAAGCTGGATGGTTGACAAGTTGCCAAATGTTCTCTCTGTTCTCCAAGAAAACTTGGAACTCTGCTTGGTACATGTACTATGTATATTCTTAGCCAAGCCTCATTACCGAGTTTGTTACAAATCGCTTCCTTACAATAATAAGAAACCATTTTCAGGTTTTTTGCAAGTAAGAAACACGAACTAGGATTTGTTTAACTATCCAAATAGAAAAAAACAAACAGTAAAGTCGTTTTTATTAATTAAATCTCCTAAGTAAACACCCTTTTCTCATCGACGTGACGACGTGACCACCTTAGTTATTGCTAACAAATACAATCTATTTTGATATTACAGGTGGATGGGTTAAACTATGGTCTTATTATAACCAATTCTACAAGAATTCCATCTATCCATATCTAGACATTGACGTATTGCTTACAAGTATAAGACAACAGCTACATGGCATCGAAATAAACACGTCATACAGAGAGAACAGCCCTATAAATATCACGGAATGTTTCATCGAGGATTCAGAGATTGGTAACAAGATGTTGAGTTGCTTCTTTCAGTGCGAAGATTTCCGCAAAGAAATACGACAGGAAACAGCAAAGTCCTTGCTGAAATATTTGAAAGAAGAATGCAGCATTATCGATGGTGATAAAGTTATACTTCCTGGTTATGAAGTTGATATCATAATTAAGAAATGATGGTGTGCAATGTTTCAGTTTGGTACCCGAGAACTGTGAAACATGGACTAAATTAATCTGTATCATGAACAATGAATGATTAAATTATGGAAAAGATACAGCTTCTCCTATGCTTGGCAATTTGTTGGCATATTGCAGATTATTATAGTAGCATTAGTTTATATTAAAATTGGAATATATATATTATATATATGGGGGTGTATGAGTGTGAGTGAGTGAGTGAGTGGGTGGGTGGGTGGGTGGGTGGGTGAGTGAGTGAGTGAGTGAGTGGGTGGATGGGTGGGTGGGTTCGTGAGTGAGAGGGTGGCTGGGTCGGTGAATAGTGTCTCTAAGTACAACACTTCTAATGTTATTCAGCAATTCCTTATTTGAACTTGAAGGTCAAGGTCAAAATTCAAGATGTACTAACAAAGATTAACTCTGATAATATGGGTGTGGACACTTGAATAACAGCCATGTATTCAACTTTTTGTGTAAGGATTAAAAGAGAATTTAGGTTGTTTGACTTTAAAGATGGCGGACAAGGTCAAAGATCAAACTTATCATTAGAAATCTCATTAATAATTTCGGGGTAGGTACTTCTATTGTCTGTATTATTACTAAACCTTTTGAGGTGTGGGGCCATGTGTGTGCATATTTACCACAAATATGGCAGCCATTTTGCCATAAAAAGTGAAGGTCACAAAATTAAGTGATGTACAAATGATCGTGTAGTGCTTGACATGAGTGCCAGGTTTTGTTGAAATTGAATAATGGGTATCTGAGATATGGTTGTCCACAGACGCTCACACGCACGCACGCACGGACATGGGCTATTTCTATAGCCCCCTTTTCGTTCGGGAGGTGTCAGTTTGGGGATTACTACACTGTGTGTTACATAGAATTCTAGTGAATTTATATAGCATCTTATACTTACTAATGCAATAAATCTGATAAAAATGAATACAAACTTTTCTGGTTAATAATGGCCTTCGAATTGTATAACCTGGTTTAATGTGATTAGTACTATCAATATACAAGGGATTCAATGTGTTTTAAAAAGGAACTAACAAACAAAAAATACTTTTAAGTCATTGCCAGTCTAAATAATGGACTATTGTTGTTGTTGTTATTGTTGGCACACTGTCAACTTATGGCCGACAGGTAAATATTGCTTATAGTTCCTCTTTTCGCGCTACATTCAGGCGTCATATACCTACCAGGTGCAGTTGTACATTACAAATTTGGGTAAGATAATTCACTAATTCACGATTGACATTTAGCGTTAATTTTGCTAACTATCTTAATAGTAATCACAAGTGTTCTGATATATGTGTTATAGAGTCTGTCTTAGCACGGTATGGATAAACTCACTAATCATGACAGCGCTGATATTTAGACAAGCTTTCTGAGACACAGTCAAGCGAGATATGCACTTAAATACCAACAACGAAAGGCAACGCGTTCACACTGTAGTATGAAAATGGTACACAATGAACAAGTATTCGTGAATATTTTCAGTAAGTAAGATATAAAGCACTGTGGTTGATATTTTTTTTAATCACTTTTTGGATCAAGACATTTATCATATTCATAGATCACCGATATAACATTACGACAAACTGCAAATATTTAAATTCTGGGACAACTATATGTCGATATCTGACTGCATACATACATACATACATACATACATACATACATACATACATACATACATACATACATACACAAGAAGTGAGCATGTCCACATTTGCATTGCATTTAGCATTTTGTGAAAGTACACTTTTGATAGTTTTAAACCTTTGTCATCCACTCACTCGTACACTTTACAACAGTGTTTTTAACAGTGTTGAATACTTACTAAGACCCAACGAATCATATCTATATTCTGTGAATTCTGTAAACCTAATAAATTCAACAGATGATAATGTAAGATATGCCAAATGGTGTTTGCATATTGTAGTAGAGGGCGCCCTGTCGTATATGAGAGCCCCATTATGACCACCAAGTGAAGCTGGCAAATATATCATAACTTAGGGAACATAAAACATTGGTTCATGAAATGACGATAAATATATACAAAAATGTAGGGAAAATTATATTAAAATGAAAAAAATTAATTATCTTCATTGTATGAAACCATTGTTTTACAAAATTCAACGCAAAGATTAGAGGTCTATTCGTCAGTGTATTTTTATGCTCTAACCCATGTGCATATTGACCCTCTCATTGCGTCCAGAGACAATGCTGAAAATGAGGGCGCTGTATAGCGCGAACTAACAGTTTCCATAGTTATTTGATCATATATTTTTCTCATCAACTATCACACTTTGTCAAAGAATAATTTCAATATATTATCCTCAGGGTCAGATTTTTTGTCCCCAAGAAACAATTGTCCTCAAGGCGTCCTTTTGTTTTCCAGCCACGCTATCTTTTAAAATACTAAACATGTAGTGTCATGACATTCTTCCGTCATGTCTAAAATGTGATGCCCTCATCACTAAAGTCTCTTATTCTCAGGAAAAATGATAGCAATACCTAGATTGAAACGATATGGCGTAAATTTATAAAAGCACGTCTAAATTCATGATGGGTGAATGGTTAGCGTTAGCTTGGAATCTACAGGTTGCAGGTTCAAGCCCTGTCGCTGCCTGCTGTTTGTTTCTGAGTGGCTAAAGTCCTTGGGCAAGATTTGAACCACAACTGTGCTTCAGTCAACCCAGCTGTATAAATGGGGACCTGGTAGGATGTAGGTTGCAATGTGAAGGCTTTAATCCTATGCGCTTAAACGGCTGCAATGGCTTGTATGCTCCCCGGGGAGCATACGTAGAGGAAGACTAAAGGGCCGTTGTGCCGTTCTGATCCGAGCCAGGGGTAGTAATTGTAAAGTGCTTTGAGCACGGTGTGGGAAAGCGCTATATAAGAACCCAACATTATTATTATTATTGAATTATTGTCTTGACACCCATGTCAGCTATTGCAACAACATTTTCATGTATAAACAGCGTCATGTCTGAACCCAAACACGGTAATGACAAATTCATGACAGCAACAGAAAACAGAGCAAACTATGGTTAAAGATTACCAGGTATAAAGCTGATACTGAGTAAAGCATAAAGCGGAAGCCGGATCCGCGACAGAAAGGTCAGAGCGCAAAGAAACCATCTGAGGGTCAACCACTTTAAAAAGGTTGTAGAGCCTGAGGGTCTGTGTTTGGAGTTCATGGACATGTTTTTATTTTCGAACAGGCCCCTTCTGTTCCTATGAGTCACGCCATAGCCCCTCCCATTAAAGATAACATTTTCCAGATCGAGACACACACAGAGACACACACCAACTCAACCCGATAAAACCCCGCCCCAATCTTGATAGACGTTGCTATAGACCAACCCAAATTCACCAGAACAATCACTTCCCTTTATTTCGTGAGATGTACAATGGTGTATATGTCCATGGACCTGAGGGTTTTACCAGAATGTTAAAATATTACACATGTGCCAATGTGAGTATTCGGATTCCAATTTCTTGATGTATTAAGAAATAGTCCCTCTATCACAGGGACTGTGATTTAGATTACCACAGTACATATGTCCAAATTTCTGTGCCATTACAGCAACAATAACCATAGTTAAATTCAATGTCGTATTCATTTTATTGGTTTTGTTGATGTAAATATATGCATGTACATTGATTCTGATTACTGCGAATTTACCTACAGAAAAGCGAATCATAGTTTAGAAATCGTTGTGTGATTACTGTGCGCTTTTAGGGCCATTGCCAGACAACATGCCATCTCAGACCAGTCATAAAGTAAGCTGATAGGAAATCTCTCTTAGTCTCTGAACTATGCCTACGCAACGGACCATGTGTCGGAATGTCGATCAATAAACAAACGTGTCAGGCGTTCAAAGTACACCTTGGTACACTATGGTACAAGTTGCGGTGCTACAGTGATCTATTAGTCAACCGGTGCCAAAAACGTTGACGTAATCGCCAAACAATTCTGAATGCAATACTTGCTGCTACTGTAATCGTTGGCGAAGAAGTTATAAATGCCAGTTTATAACATGACACTACATAGTTTACAAACATTACTAAGAAAATTACACTTTCGGTTGTAAGATCACAGCGAACAACCACAACGCGCGACTTCCACAATTCCACAACAGAAGGAAACGAGATACCATAAAGTTCCTCATATCTATTTAAGCTTTGCGTCTGGTTTCGGGTCGCCTTAGTTATCTCCTCTAATTGTGCAACTAAATGTTTATATCCGGAATGTTGCATATATTGAAACACGTATTGTGTGTATGATTTCATTACATGTTGTACATTACTCCACAGACAAGCAGGCTGACCCTTGGCCTCATTCCAACACGGCACCGCCTTTAAGCTTTATCCACTGTACATGTGTGTAAATTCAATTGCTAAAATGAAAGTCTGCATGACTTCAATAAAGTGAATGACATATGGTCGTTTATGGAAATATGAACCATTCACAATCCCTCTTGACAAAACAATTGCCATTTATCAAATCTAAAAAATGACATCAAAATAAAAACATTGTGCCGTCGGATTGGGAAACTTTAAAATCCCAAAGCGATACCAAAGTTTGCGATATTTTATTCACTATTAGACGATCACCTTCCAGCGTATCAATTGGTAATTTTGAGCCAAATACGTCATCATATAGTGCAGCCTTATCAGTTGTCAGAAATATATGGCAATTAAAATCAATCTATTATTAAGATTACGGACAATGTTTCAAGTGCGTGATCATGATCAGGCGATAGCTTTATAATATTTCACGCTTGACGAAGACTCTTTGAAGTGTGTGTGTAAATTTTGGCAAACTTTGGAAAAAAAGGCAGGTTGTCAATTCTATCTTTGAATTTGAAAATAATCGTGACTAAAGTGCAGGCTCCGAGTCTTCCAAGCCCTTCCACTCCCGCCACACACTTACTGCACACTAGAGCAGATGGAAGTCAGTTGTTGTTGATTCTGTGTCTGGCTTTCTCAGCTTACTCACATTACTCTAATTAAAGATCAATCATTAAGTTAGCAATTAGAATTATGGAAAATAGTGCTCCATGGGATACAAATAGACACGTTTGATAATAAAGTGCCCCATACATAATCCATAGATTTTAAAACGAAAATTGATTGAATTTTGGAATGTATACTAAATAAACTTTATTTTCCATCAAAGACGATGTGATTTATATTATAACTGTAACAGAACATAAAGATGCAACACGTAATCGAACCCCTCGTATAAGGCGACCCTTCCTCTTGGTCAGTTGTAAATCCTCCCAACCCCTGATCCTCATAAACACTGATCTGAAGGGTCATAAATACACTGAGTTTGGTTGGTTGAAACCTAGGAAAATGTATGTAGAACTTTGCGCTTGTGCGACGCATGAGTTTGGTAAAGCTTTTGTGACGACATACATGTAGACCTATCAGTTGGTCCATCATTATATGAGTGGTTTTATTTCCTTGTGATTTTGGTTTCTCATATTAAATATGATATATATTTTGATTATGACTTCTTAGGTTTCAAATCTTGTTATTTATACATTTATGACAGTAAGTTCTACATACACTTTAATCCCTAGTTTAGTAGTTATACCGCCTTCACATTCTATTGTCACATTTCACGCCTTCACATTCTATTGTCATATTTCACGCCTTCACATTCTATTGTCATATTTCATATGTGATACTGTCTTTCACATATACAATAGCTTACATTACTGACTTGTGAATGATACATCTTATTGCCTATTGCAGGTATAAATGGTTTAATTGGAATTTATGGTCCAAAAGTTGTAATTGTGTCATCGTGGATATTTTGAAAGACTTGGCGAATCTAGAGATATTTTGCTCAACACTATTTTCAACCACGGAAGTGTGCATTCTTTGTGTTTGGACTGATCTCCATTTATTCAACATACTCACGGAAAGAGAAGGTGTCCTACTTAAGCAAAGGACGAAACGGTTACACTTCACGCTATATACTCACATACATATACAAACGGCCACTACAGATACTGACAACAGGAGAATAATTTCATCATTTCAGATTGTTTTTAAAGCATTACAGACGTTTATTCAATCGTATTCCTTTATTTTATTATTATATTCACTGCCGCAAAAAGTGAAGAAGAAAAACAGAACTATTTTCTCGTTTTTTTATAACTCATATAATTGCTAGTGAACGACGATGCCCGGATATTCCAAATCAATTCTATCAACTGGAGATCAGGACAATAAATATAACTGCATTCATTGCAATCTTCTCTTGAGAGACCCACATCAAAGTTATTGCGGTCACAGGCTTTGTATGACGTGCATCGATGAACTAATGAGGTACAGTAAATCTTACTACATGTACATTTGTATATTCATTTTTGCCTCTCCACTCGTTCTGGCGTTGTCCGATTGGGGCTACAAGTACAGGACAACAGGTTATTAACATTCATCCGTCAGCTGTTTATACATCACTTCGACAATTTGCTACGTACTGAAGTCCCAACCCAAATTACGCCCTCATCGGTTTCTTAAGACTAAACACTTGCAGTGAACTTGCAATTTTGTTTGTTCACTAGTTTTGCATTGAATGGTCCCCGTGGGGGATTAGTCTTCTATACAGTATAATAGCAAATTATCAAAGTGATATGTTAACAGACAATTTAGGGAAGTCAGACTGTGAGAGATACTATGGCCGAGTTATTCCAAATCTTACACAAATATGAATACTATAGGGATAATGTGCACGAAAATTTGTTTTACAACATTATCGAATTTAATCGAATGATGGCCATATTTATATATATCATGTTTTACTACAGCCCAAAAATTGTAACACATAGACTCCGTTTGAATGTCTATCCTTATATTACCAGTTACAAACTTTCTTCTAAAATCTTGACCGTAACCGAAACCATCATGATCAATCATCGAAATTGTGCCATTGCATGAATAATGTACACTTTGTAATATGTAATTATTATGTAATATCACTGTCTATATTGAAAGATATTTGTGAAGGAGCCCGTCAACGTCAGGGCAGAGATTAGACTTGAAGTCAAACGTTCTCATCAAGATGGCAACTGACTGACACAATTAATGTCTACCGGGCTATTTGAAACTAGGGATAATGTAGTGTTACTCTTACTGGTATATGGCAGACATAATTACTTTCTTTAATATACTGTTGTTGTTTTTTAATATATCAGGGGAACTGGAGTTCATGAATGTCCAATATGTGGCCCGGATGAAGAAATTAGTACGGAAGACAGTATGATTGCAATAGAGAGGGTATTAAAAATCATTATTCATTTGTTTATACTCGCAAGTAGTTCTTAAAACTATTATCCTGCCTCCTATTACCAAAGCCTGTATGCTGTTCCTGCTCCCTTTTAACACAACTGAATACATTTGAATAATTTAGGCAATACATACCTATCTACCCACCTGCCTGGCTTTATTATGTCTGTAAGACTGTCATAAACCCAGGAAACTATGGACAGATTGCGATATTGGTGAGGTTGTGCACTGGTGGATCTAGATAGGAGAAACTCAATCCATTATGATATTCTCTGCGATGTTAAAATTTATACGAAGAACTCGAAATGGTCTAACAAGATAACTAGGTGTTAGTTGGAATATCACAATATAAACAGGTAGACACAGGGTTGATGGAACTAAAGAATGTCGATAACACAAGACTCTAAATAATAACACAGACAACCATGAAGCGCTTACTTGGGATTTATTGAAATTAAGCAAATCTTTGAATTCTTTTCAGATATTCAGAGATAACGGAATTAAGAGAGAGATGAGAACGTTGAAGACGAAGTGTGCCAATGTCGGTTGTACATGGAAAGGTGTTTTCCATGAATATGAGGTAATTAAAACCCATTCATTACCATACCCGTTGGTATATTTGAAACAAATATTGTGTGAAACTGGTCTGAAGTTGAAACACGTTCTATTCGCGAATAAAAACAAGTGTATAACATTAAGAATTCCGATACGCATATCATTTTCTTTAGTCGACAGATAAAATATGAAAGTAAAAGTTAATAATTTGCTCTTAAAAGGGGGAATAAATGTACCCAGCGAGGTGATGTATGGGTGCATATGGACCTTGAAAGTGAATTTGCAAATCTGCTTCAAAATAGTGACAGAACACACAATAGCTACCAAATTGCATGCAGATACTGTATATTGGACATGTATTTATTTGTAATATAATATTTTATTGTTTAGGTGAATTTAAAAATTAACCAATCGAGAAAATATCTTGAAATCGATATTTGCAGATCTCCATACCAATCCATACAAAGTTCAGTCTGATGACTTTTCATATGATTATCTTACAACAAGTCATAAAACTTGATATAGAGCCTATAGACATACTTAAACTATTTGACATCGACTTGTTTAAAAATATTCGTACTTTGTAACGGTCACATGAAATTCTACACCTACTCGTACAATGTACTCGTGCGTTATTGTCTAATGGTCTATCGCATGACCTGCAAATGTCTGCCATGGATTGGCAACTGACGACACTAAATATTTTCATTTTTTATAAGTTTTGTAAATATTGAATGCATTTTAGTCTTTTCCAATTTCTGAGTATCTGTAAATGGGGTAATCATGTAGACATCTCAAATAAATAAATAAATAAATCTCAAATAAATAAACAATACACAAAACCATTAATTTCAAAGATTATACAATTGAATTTGACAATAACTCGTCAAGTATCGATTACATTTTTAGAGGCTGAACCGATTAAAACTCTCAAATTTGTGGGTACCACGCCAGACATGCCAATAATGTCTCACATCGCTATAAGTTCCGCTGACTCACTATCAAAAGATTAAAATATCAAAGTTCTATTATCGTACCACCAAATGTCAGTGTGTTGACGTGGACACTACATTAATTTTGTTAATGTTAGTCAGGTGGTCACTAACAATCAATAAATAGTTTACTATTAGACGTTGTTCGTTTGTAAAGTGACCAAAGTTTTAAAATTTCAGATAACTGTGCAACTTAAACATTACGTCAGTTCAATACTTGATGATTTGTCGGTCAAAGTGTTAAACAGACTTTATGTGTGCTAAAATTGAAATCATCTCGTCAGTAAAATTCACCACAGAAAACTTAGTTAGTTTAACGTATAGGTAGTTAAAACAGTTGAGTTTCGATAAAAACACTTGGTCATAAACAATTTACTTCAAAATGCTCATATAACAAATGTGTACATGAAGTTCTAAACTAGATGTAAACTTTCAAATATAGAATTACTTTGTGGTGTTTACTAGACTAGTATACAACATATTTTAGGATAGGAAAGAGCGATCAATGATAAACTCTTATTTATGTTAAGGAGAGCTTGCATACCAAACTGCTGACAAATGAATATTAATATACACTAGTCTTGCATCATGCACAGACACATCAAGACCAACACATGGACTTGTATAGAGTGTAAATGCGTAAATTACACTTTTCTCTAACAAAACTTTAGGAGAACTTACAGAACGTAAACAAATCTAAAATGTGGGTCCAACTCAGCACGAAAACTGCCAATCAACACTTTCACCACAAACACTTCTAGACACAATCAACACTTTCGTCATCCACAAAGACTTCTAGACATAGACTTTCTCAAGTCTATTTTGAGTCCTCTACGTATTGTTTCATGAACTATTTTAATATGATGTGTGTTTTTTGTAAAATTTGTCATTCCATTTAAGGAATTCTTTTAGTGGTCTGAGTCAATACGCATGATGTGGTGGTGTGGCTGTGTCTGCACACGTAACGTTTAAAGTCTAAAGTTTTCTGCTAAGTCACATAAGACAGGCTAATTAGATGTTATTCCCCAATATTTGCTTCTTTCAGCCAAGGATTATATGTTAATTGTGATTATCTGTTAATTAGTGTGTAGAGCCAAGACCATGAACCTTTGTATATTTAAGCTTGTTAAAAAGAACACGCAGACAAAACACCATAATATGGATGAATATAAAGCAAAATCTCTCTCTCTCTCTCTCTCTCTCTCTCTCTCTCTCTCTCTCTCTCTCTCTCTCTCTCTCTCTCTCTCTCTCTCTCTCTCTCTCTCTCTCTCTCATACAGAAACACGAAGTGAAATGTGACTACGCTTTAATACAGTGTTCTAATAAAGGATGTGAAGAAAAGGCACGACGGTGTGATCTTGACTATCACCTAAAGATTAGTTGCTGTGTAAGAGAAGTGGAATGTAGTCATTGTCGTAGACGTCTACAATTCAAAAACATGGAGGTAAGAATATCATTTACTAGTTCATTTAGTTATCCTGTGTTGTACATTCACTGTCACATTGGTTGTATGAACATAGTAATAAATAGAATATAAAATATTTTTCGGTGGTGGCGCTACAATAAACAACGGTTATGGTTGTATAATTCAGTCTTTGCAATCTGACATACCGTTGCACTATTTATTTGACGTACTTCGAAATAAAATAGAAGCGAATTTAAGAACTATGTATGGTTGAGAAGCTTAGGTGAGAATCTAAGATGGATTAATGAGGGTTAATTTTGAAATCTACATTATTATCTAGAAGTGAAGAATGTTTAATTGATTCAAATTAAAAGTACAGTTTTATGAAGTTCAGGATGCTAAACACATTTTATTTTTGCCTTCGGTACGCTACTATAATAACACTTATGAATCCTTGTATTACAGAATCATCTTGTTGAGTGTCCAATGGCACCAACGCCATGTGGTTTCTGTGGGAAGAAGATCATACGCGAGAAGGTAATAAACTGTGTAGAGCACGTGACACAGACAAACAGACAGAGACACAGCACGTGACACAGACACAGACAAACAGACAGAGACACAGAGAGACACATGCACTCACACACACGCCCGCACGCACGCACACGCACACACACACACACACATGAATGTCATTTATTTCTTGATTTACTCATCTTTTTCCATTAGCAGTTTTTTATCCATTTGTTGTAAGTGAAGTTATTCACGACTCTTGTTCTCTTTTATGAGCACAGATGAAAGAACACACCGACTTCAGGAGAGGTGACTGTCCACGGAAAATGGCGCCTTGTAAATATGATATGATTGGTTGTACTACCTTGGTAAGTGTTATCAGCAAAACAATATAAACCAAAGTTTTATCCGCATAATGCTGATATTTACGGTGAACACATTTACCTAATTGCTAATAAGTGTCGGTATACATTGTAATTAACTTACCTTCTCTTTTATTATGAATTTTAATATTAAATTGTCATTTTAAATTCCTTAAATCCATTATCGCTATTCGAGCAAACATATCGAAAAATTGATAGATTATGATCTATATGAAAAAGGCGTTAGGTATCCATGTCTGTTATTAATTTCTTGATTCGATATATTTTCCATATACCAACACGTGATAGGCCCTGTAATGTGCAACATTAATTCTGTGTAATCATTTTCTTCGAAGCAACTATCTCGCCGCATATCGTGTATAGTAGAGTGGTCTTCGGCGGTCCTGACCGTGAATCGGTAGTCATAACGCGCTTGATAGAAGAATCACTTGTAACGTTCCACTTGTTCAAAATAAAGCAAGAGTTTTGAAAGTGGTTATAGATCAAGATAAATAACCCTACAAAGTAGTGAAAACGCAACGCTGCCTTGTTGTGACGTCACAGTCTTACTGCAATGTTTGATTTCAAGCATTTCATGATAAATTTTAAGGAGACACACTCGGTAAATGTGTAGATAATACCCTGAAGGGTGAAATTTGCATGCAGACATACTGTCAATTATGACCTCTGTTTCTATCTATTTGCAGGTTGAGCTCGGGAAAGAGGATATCCATGCATCTGATGATATAGGACATCATCTTGAATTGATCTTCCAAGAGGTCTCCAAATTTAACACTTTCCGTGAGTCGATTGAATCCAACTTGGGTGGAATAAAGCGACTTACAGTAACGGTTCATCACCAAGCAGAAATGCTCAACACATTGCAGCGACAAATAAGCATGTTGGAAAAAGATCTAAAGGAACGATCCCAGGTAGCAACAAATCAATCACCCAATGGTTTACATTTGCAAAGATATGAACACTTACTCAAGAAGCTGACCCAATCAAACGGAGAATTGCAAAATAAAAGCGTGGTCCTTGAAAAGAAGGTATCGACCTATGAAGAAATAGTCGCAGTGTTAAACACAGAAGTCGAAAGAAGTGCTGAAATTGTGCAAGCCATGAAGAATGATGATAGGAAAATACGGGAATGGTTGGAAGCCCTGGAGAAAAAAACTAAGGCCCAGGATAGAATCATAGCTCTAAAAGACGTCACTCTGGCTGAGCAAGATCTTCGAATTCAATCTCTTGAGATGACTAGCTACGACGGTATCCTCAATTGGAAGATCTCTCAATTCGGAAGGAAGAGACGTGATGCAATATCCGGTAGGACGCTATCTATCTACTCACCTTACTTCTTTACTGGTCGCTATGGTTACAAGATGTGTGCCCGAATTTACCTAAATGGTGATGGAATGGGTAAAGGCAACCATGTGTCACTGTTTTTTGTCATCATGAAGGGAGAATACGACGCTGTCCTTAAATGGCCATTTAAACAGAAGGTCACCTTTATGTGGATAGACCAGAACAACAGGGAACATATGATAGATGCGTTCAGACCAGACCCTACATCGTCTTCATTCAAACGTCCAACTGGGGATATGAACATCGCGTCTGGGTGTCCACTTTTCATGCCTCTCAACATTATCGAAAGTGGAAGACAAGCTCTGGTGAAAGATGACACTGCTTTCATACGTATTAGTGTTGATACAAGTGACTTGTAGGAATCAGGACAATCAGGACAACGACAAAGCCTTCTTCACATCCTGGCTCCTCGTGCCGAAGGTGGGCAACGGCTGAAGTGTTGATACAATGAGGCGTATTCATCGCTGTGATATATTATCAAGTGAGGTTTCCTGACATACCACACGTTTACGTCTGCAGGACGATTGCCATGCTACCAAATACGTACAGTTGTTACAGAGCAGCGTACGTTGAGTAACACGTAGGCTGTCAAGCAGAAAATGATGACGTTTTGAAGGTATAAACGGTCGCCACTGATTTACAATATATCACTTACTTCGCCACAATACGGTTCATTGTTTAGCTGAAGCTGGCTAAATGGATGTAGACGATGACAGCGACGACAGTAGTCCCGCCCCCCCCCCCCCCCCCCGTAGAAATCCATAACGAATAGTAGAGACATAAATGTATATCCATTTTCAGGTACTATTAACGCCACCCTATGTCTGTCCGAATGAGATGGCTTTGTACCACCAGCCCATGTCTGCTCAAATGAGATGGCTTTATAATATTACCCCCACCCCATGTGTGCTCAAATGAGATGGCTTTGTACTATTACCTCCACCCCATATCTACCCAAGGCCAAATGAGATAGCTTTGTAGGATTACCCCACCCCAAAAGGACCTGCTTCCATTTTCAGTTATCGTAATTTGTTTTAATATATGAAGATGCATGTCGTTTTGTTTTAGAGTTATAAAGGTCAACATTATACACATTATAAATTTAAACGCAAGAACTGATATTCAGACAGTAATCGTTAACAATATTAATGTTATAGTTAGCAATTGCACTAGGTTATACTTCGTTTTAGTCGCTTAGCTAATTATTGTAGTGAGTATATGAATAGAACTTTCTATAGCCAAAACCATGAATGTGCTTGGCTTGGCCTGTCAGAATTTAATGTAAACTGATTTGCTTTGAGCATACCATCATTACAGACTGATAGAACGAAGTAAGTGTGCCAATCATTCGACACCATTCATAATAAAGTAAAGTGAGCAGCGTAAATGTTCTACCTATTATATGTATGTTAATATTACAAATCCATCTTCTAGAACGTTTACACCTTGAAGTATTCCCAACTTGTCTTTAATTTACCAGTATGTTTTCGACAGTTAATCTGCTAATAAAGAAACCAGCATGTTAGCATCAACATGATCTGATTGTGTCTTTGTCTTGTTAAGTCGTTTTGCTTTTGAGTAGTATGTACTTCAGATTGCATTTCTTCTGTAGGCTATTAATGGTTTGTCATGCAATAATGATTTGAGGACAGTTACTTTCTTAGTATTTCACGGACTTTTAGTCTGTAGATAATGTCCTTTCAAAATGTTCGATCGCAATCAATCATTATTTAGATGTTTTCATTTCGTTTAGTTTTCACGTCCTTTTTGTGATACTTGACGAGCGTTAGAGAGGACGAACAGACATACTAATTATAGAAAGAAAACGGACCATCTATTCATATTTTCCAACACAAACACACACACACACACACACATACATACATACATACATACATACATACATACATACATACATACATACATACATACATACATACATACCTACCTACCTACCTACCTACCTACCTACCTACATACCTACATACATACATACATACATACATACATACATACATACATACATACATACATACATGTAAACATACATACATGCACATATCCATGCATGCATGCATGTATATGGATGGATGGATGGATGGACGGATGGATGCATGAAATCCGATATCTCTATTTCCTGCCTGGCCGATGGTTGGCGCTCTTTACTGTTGTGGTCAGTGAATTACGAATTTTGCTTCGATATGTGAATACCTTCCTATTCATTTCTGTAACGATTTTGTTGTTATTATTCTTTCAGATATGACATTGAAATTTGCTATTCTAAGTTTACTTCCGCTGTGTATAACATGAATTTCTTTCTTTTTTCCATCTATGAGTAGGTGGACGTAATGTCAACGAAAATGTCTATGGAGACCAAAGCATGAACAGTCGTGACGTAGATATTGCCTGAAAGCTCAATATATAGCATCGTCAATAAAGTAGGCATAATGTACATATTCACTTTTGTGAAATTATTTGAAGACTCGATATTATACTACTCTCATCACAGAAAGCTGAGAGCTCTCGGTATAGTATTTGGTGTTGCTGGTTGTATGAAATTGGTTTACAAAAAATCAGCATGATCTCATCAAGTACATGCACCAAGTATGATTCTTGTATATATGTTTCTGTATTGTTCTCTAGTGTTCTGACAACGAAAGGAACTATTTTCATCACATCTATTGTGCAATGATTCACACACTCAAGATTTAAACAGGACAAACTATTTCACAGAAAATAACTGCTTGTCTTTATTGAAATGTGCTAATTTAGTTTTTGTCTTCTTTTTATTGATATACAGGTATAAATTGAACATCAAGTGGGAAAGGTTGTTCCAGCCACCAGTTTCAGTATGGACATATACAAATACAAAACTACTAACTGTTTGTCATCTTCAATGATTTCAATGTTATATCAGTTACAAGATACATGCTCACAGTCAATTAAAAATTAATGTTGTTTAACGTTACATGCCAATTTTTAATAAAGTTCTCTGAAAAGTTATAAAATATCATCCCCTCCACCGAGACTGGTTGACGTGGGATACTACTTCGAACCATTTGCGTCATTGCCAACCTGGAGAAAAGAAATAACCAAGTATAAACTTTGTGCCTCTCATTATGAAAGAGAAGAGAAACTTTTGAATGTTGTTGATGAAATGCAATTTCATTGAAAAATGAAGGAAATAAGATAGTGTCTTCGCTTCATAAACATACTAACTCATACTAAAATGAGAAACCAAGATGTAAATAAATAAATAAATGTTATTTATTGTAATGGTTCATCTACCTGATCCAATATATGAAATACTATTATATTTGTATTTTGATTTGACAGACAGACAGACAGGCAGGCAGGCAGGCAGGCAGGCAGGCAGGCAGGCAGGCAGGCAGGCAGGCAGGCAGGCAGACAGACAGACAGACAGACAGACAGACAGACAGACAGACAGACAGACAGGCAGGCATGCATACATACATACATACATACATACATACATACATACATACATACATACATACATACATACATACATACATACATACATACATACGAAGACGACTTTCTCCTTAGAGTTAGTAAACAGTTAGTTTCAGACTTTAAATGTGGTACATACTTTCGAATTTAAAAAATTATATCTAGAGCCATCATTTGTAGAACTCCCAAGGGAAACGTCACTACTGCAAATCTTTCATTTTATATTACACACTTCTCTTATCGTGATTGATCGCTATTGTACAGTTACTGCAGTAACACATCCTGATTGTCATATGTGCCCACATCTCATTAAAGTTCATGGTGTGTATTTTGATGAGAATATATGGGTAGACATTTAGGGTGGTGTAGACACTGGCCTTGGATGAATGGCTTTAATTGTACCGAGAGATCTGAGAAAACATATGACTACAAATAAAAATCAATTGGAATAATTCCCTGTAAATCTTTTAAGCATCGTAATTATTTGGACGCATATCGTCTTCCCTTAACCCTTCCACGTGATGACTTACCTGAATATCACGTGATGACAAGTAGCTCTCATCTTCAGAATGATATTAATTAGACATTGCATGTGATGGATTTCTTGTCTCACTCACTGGGTCAAGAAAGTATACTGAAATTAAGTGAATAATAAAGAACTAATAAGTAATCAGGACAGAATTTTGCTTTGCTTTCATTGACTGTTGTTATTGACTTGTTTTTTGTCGATCAGGATGAACCTCGACACTCTAGTGTAACTCTATTCAAGTCAGGGGGCAGATATTCTTTCCCTCAAAATTATTCACAAAGATGGTTGCAGCTGAATACTACTTTTGGCAAAATTAACTCGTTTCAAATTTCATCGTTAGTTTGTATTTAGATATCTTGTCGAGCTAGGCAATTTGAAATGGTTTGGGACATATTTCTGATTCTGTACTCATATGAGTTAGCTTGAACAGATATGAACAGATAAAGTACTTCACTCGTCAGAAGCATGCATACATAAAGGAAGAGGAAAATATTGTGTTGACATTTGATGCATCATAACCCCTAATACTTGTAAATCTCCATGGCAACTGAAATGGACACGAGAATACAGTTACATTTTTTCTCAAGTAAGACTTTGAATTCGGGTGTTTCAGTATGGTCAAATCCGGTAGGTTGCAGAGTCTGAATGTAAAATTAAAAACTGTGATAAATATGGACCGTGGAGAATTTTAGGGAAGTGTGTCAACGTGATTCGGTGTTTTTAATAAAGTAGCGAAAAAGAAAAGATTTGGAAGTTCAGAAAATGATTCCTCCAGTGTTCATAAAAAATAGATGTTTGAAATTGAATTCATTTACATACCAATTGAATACATCGACATACATCTAATCATTTTAACTGATATTTTGCTCATAGCATGTACTAGACTGTATAAAATGACATTCCTTGACTTGATCTGAATTAACAATAGTTACAGATAAAGAGTGTTCTCGGCTGATACATTTATTCTCTATTTCAATTTAAATAGCATATCAGGTGACTGCAAAGCGGCACAATCAGTCTATCAGGTGACTGCTAAGCGGCATAATGTGCCTATCAAGTGACTGCCAAGCGGCACAATGTGCCTATCAAGTGACTGCAAAGCGGCACAATGTTTCATGATATGTCTCAGCAGCGCAATAAAAATTAATACCAGGGACTTGTTCATTTATTTTGACATAGAGCTCAGAGACCATTATAAACAATTTAATATCACTTTAATTTACTAAAAATCTAAAGATTGAAGACGTTAGCTCTTGGCATGAATTTTAAAATTTACAGATATTGACGAGTTGAAAATTTAGCATTCTCAAGATATTATCCATACACTCGCATCTGTCTTTATCCATGATAGATTTATTCACGTGACATCCTATGTAAAGGTGTATACATGTAAACAAGGACCAGCAGCGTTTCAGCTGATTTGTCACATACGTTTAATAGTCAAAACAAAGACAAATCACCAATATATACAAGAATAAATACGACCTTCAATGGTAGACTTGGGAGAGTATGACACTTGAAAAATAAACAACCCATTGTGAATGGAAATCCAGCTGCCGAAGGGTGTATATAATAGTTTGTTATCAAACGTTTATAATCATTTCTCTCTATTTTTTTCTAATTCAACACAGACTCAACATCAGACTATCTAAAATTAAAACAACAATGACGTTCATGGTTTGTTCCATTTTGCTATAGGGGCATAGGCTGGCTTACGAAAATGGTTCAATAAAAGCTGCAGTTGTTCAATACTTTCAATACGAACTATGTTTTGATTCATAAATATAATTTTGTACCATATATTGATTTGAAAATTACCCTCGTCTTTATTTGTATGATACAAATATCTGAGTTGCAGCCCCCCTCCCCCTCCCACCACCACTACCACGAACAAACAGTTGAACGAACCTCTCTTTACAATATGTCTACCAGACTGATTTGATGCCTTCAGTTGTTTCTGAACAAATTTCGGCTATATTGGACATATTTGCACTCTCAATATCTAGGGTAAATAAACAGGTAGGAAAAACATTTTGGCTAGATATTAATTGTTTACTAAAATACAAGAACATGTCGTTAAATGTGTAGTATTTGATGATTTTCGGATGAAATTTGCGACGCTGCAAATAGGCGACTGTTTTCACGATGGCGATGTAGGCAATCATTCTCTAATCTACGAAGAATTACCGACTTACATATTTATGAAATTAACACAAAAACAACAAGACAATTGATAATTTCAGATGGCTATTCGAATTGATATTGAAATAATGGGAATCTAATTTTCACATACGAGTGAATATTGTTCATGTATCCGACCCGCCCATGGAAATTCCCATCATGTTATGTCTTTGTGACATTTATTGACTGTCGAGCCACAATTCCAACCAGCTGAGTCTAATGACACGACAACATACTCGACTTGTGTCTTGTGATTACTGAATCATACCGGTAAGAATAATTTAATTTGTATTTGAAATAGAAAACAAACGTGTGTTACGTTTGACTATAACTTATAAATTGACCGTCAGCCGAACCTAATCTCGATGCGGCAAGCAGTAATCGAATAATCATTAATTTAAGGAAAACAACATATTTATTAGTTATCATAAACTAACATACATTTAGGTCATACATTTCAGTTTGGTCATTTAGTATATATGTCAACAAAAAACGACAAAAATCACCGAAAAACTAAACATATTTATGGCTATCTAGGTTTGCTTATAGCAAAATAATGGGGACTTCCCCATCACGTGACCAATCAGGTGATCGTACGCAAATTAGTGAACTTTGGAAGAGGTCATTGACATTAGTACTTCAGACCACAACGTTGGTATTCAAGACGTGTCGTCATTTTACCCTTAAAGGACTAAATAATAATCACAAGTATTGAAATGTAAGTTCCTCGTACCAAAACGACAACTAAACAATTCTAAGTACGCTACAATAGACATCGTTCGACCTAACCTCACCTTACTAAGGTATTATTCTCATCATAATAAATCAACTGTCTACAATTAGAATTCTTATCACATGAACGAAACTATTGTCAAAAACCGTCTTTTGTTGATATTCTATGTTATTTGACGTATTGTCGGAAAGGGTCAGTTAAGCCACCTTGTCGACAATACAAATTTTCGATTACTTAATCACAGTCATGGGATATCATGTCATATTTAGAAGGCTGTCAAAGAATCGAAATCTTAGTATATTTGGATTGACAATTACCTTCCTGATTTACACGGATTTGATATTCAATTTTAGTTTTGTTTAGACGCTTTGGGCCAACATGTGTGGTCTACAGTCTAAGTTGTTACACAGGTATCTCATCGATGTTTTGGTATGAAATCAATAATAGTTAAACAATTATAGATTTACATGGTCTGAACAAGGTGTACATGAGATTTATTACACAGTCTACCCAAATGAATTTCAAAGTCCGGTGAAACATACTGTGAAGACAGGAGTACATGTCGTCGTATTCTATATCTCTTCACATGCTACATAACAGTTCATTACACTTTATTTTACTTTCAGAAGTTTGACATTGAAATCTAAACAATATATCTATTATGTAAACCTAAACAACGAACACCACAATTGCGTATTTACCGAAAATAGTTTACATTATCAGTAATTTTAACATGTACAATGTATAATTAGGCCCATTGGTATTTGAAACCCGAGATTGGCTTGTGGAGTACGTACCTTACAACTTCATTTTGACGGTGGTGAAATGTTACAATGTTACGGAACATTGCAACAGTCATGTCTTCAGACCACGTACGGTTGTGTCTTTATCAACATGTACCAAACGATAAGAAAAAATAAAACTGAGGCGTACTTGTACTTGCTTCAAGTGTTTGACGTCAGTCTGTAATATAACCCGATGTATTACGACGCAGATTTAACAAATGTCAGAGGTGTCTATATGGTGATTTAATGACGTCAAGCATCGGTGCTAGCTCGGGACGCTTTTATAAGTATGTGATCGAATATACAATGTAGGGTCACCTATTGTAAACATAAAACACGCCACAAGGACACGACTTATTGTTATGTACATAATAAAAACGTTCACTTGTACATGTAGGACTTTGCCTGAAGATAAGTCTTTCATTGCAGGCCTATAGTGGTCTGAGATATGATATATTACACACTGTGAACTCTTGCAATGTCAATTAAGTTTAGTGAAACTTCGCGTCAAAGTCACGATTATTCGTCTTCTAGAATAGTGTCATCTCTCACATTGCATAACAGCGAGATAGATCTGTTCAATATACTATTTTTAAAAAAGTCGCAGAATATATCCGGTCACTGAGCTGGCAATCAGATTTAAATTCATTCTAGTTTTCAAAGGAAATACAAAGTTAGTAAGACAGTCTGTAAACTTATTGAGAAATTTTGATATTGAGGTTAATTTGTAAATAATTGTTGAAAAACATATGTAAATTATTTTGCTAAGTCTCGGGAAATGATAACTATTATCATTTAGTTAATCAACACCTAAACACAATTAAAGTGTTCGTTTTAAAATCTATTTTTTTCTTCTTCGTTTCTTTGCAGATAGAAAGATGGATGACAAAGCTCAAAAAGGTTTACAAAATGGTCTTGTCTCAAATGATGATGTCCTGCAAACTGCAGAATCCAGAGTAAACGATTTAATGCATCGATCAAGTGCACTTGTTGACGAATCTATGGTTATGAAGGCTAAAGCTGATAGAAATACCGAAAGATCGAAATCATTACGGGATGAGTTCTGTGATGACAGGGAAACAATAAAGGCGTTGGAAAAGAAGATAAACTGTCGCTGGCCCATAATTGCAGTCCAAACCATTAAACGAGCGAAAATCGGAATGCGTTTGGAATCTCTGGAAACGGCATCATATGATGGCACAATGATATGGCCTGTTACGTCGTTTGCTGAACGCCGTCAAGAGGCTATCGATGGTTTAACGTCATCTATCTTGTCACCTTGTTTCTTCACCAAACAAAGTGGTTACAAGATGTGTCTGATGTTACATATAAATGGAGATGATATCGGTAGAGACATCTACGTTTCACTTCATTTAGTAGTAATGAGAGGAGATTATGACCCACTGCTAAAATGGCCATTTGTTCCAAAAGAGGTGAGATTTTGTTAGTACTCCTTCCAAAATGATTACAGCTTTGTCAAATCAAACGTTACTTGTCTTAATAGTTCTAAATACTGTGGTGTTGACATACTGATAAATATTAGTTGTTTTTATCATTTCGCTATATACATGCATGAAGGAAGTGTCGCCACATTTATTTAGAGTGTACGTTAAAGTGAAGAACTCCGATATTCGGTAGCTAAGATCAATTTGATTTAGTGTCATTTCATTGAGCAATGTAAAGGGACATTTAATACATTTCATCGCAATTGTTCATGAATGCTCGATAAATGTGGCAATGAATAGAAAAGACGTTTCAATTAATATCATTACGAGTTGAACAATTTAAACAGAAGCAAGTTTTTATCCATCCGGACTTTTATTTGTTTATAGGTCACTTTTACCCTCTTGAACCAGGTGAAGAAAGACGGTAACATCAGAAAAATATGTGTACCAGGTGATGCTGAGTTTAAACATGATGGTGGTGATGGGATTCGTCGTCCACCGAAGGATAGACGGGTCGTTTGCGGTTTCCCGCTTTTTTATCCATTGTCCTGGCTGGACGACAAAATACAGGAGTTCGTCGTTGAAGATAGCATGTTTTTAAAAGTTAGAGTTGATATGGAGTAGTAATGATATATATGAATAGGAATAGGTAAATTGAAATGTACCAGACAGACAGACAGACAGACAGACAGACAGACAGACAGACAGACAGACAGACAGACAGACAGACAGACAGACAGACAGACAGACAGACAGACAGACAGACAGACAGACAGACAGACAGACAGACATATTATTCAAGCATATTAGTTTGTTTTGAAGTAGGATTCCTTCTTGTTTTGTATACAGTTTTCATTATATCTGTGAAGATGCACTAGCTCCAGCTGGAACGACTTTTTCAAACGGGGTTTTGTTAGTTATAATGACTTACTCGTAATATCGTACACCCTACAACAATACGCATTCACTTTTGTGCAGCTGTACATATAATATAATACAATAAATCCAATCTAATAGATTTTCTGAGTCATGAGTAACTTAAATCGTAAAGGTTCCATGATATTACGTCATCATTATTGAAGGATTATGGGTAAACTCTGTATTGGGTTTAATCATTTATACCGTTGTATTGTGTAATCATGGGGCATGGTGTAGGCATTTTCGTGTATTGCCCCAAGTATGGAAGGTTTATCCCACCCACAGGGGCGTGTAATATTTCAAAGATTGTTGTTTTCCAGGTCTACAGACTAAATATAACAACCTTTTGATTAATATATATTCCTACATGTAATATTTCTTCGTAGTATAGACATTGATACATTTGTAGCAGCAAGATTCGTACGATATTTTCCTAAGAAAACGACATTCTAAGCAATAAGAAAACAACAATTTATGAAATATTACACGCCCCTGTGATCTCACCCTATCCCACGGACGCACGTAGTGCAATTGTACCATGAAATCAACGTGTTTAGTAGAATATAGTTGTACGGTACTGTAGCTTAGTGTCGTGCGCCCTCAACGGCATTTGTAGACATGTGTCAGGTTACTGCGTATAATTATGTATAGCTTGAAAATGTTGTTCACCAGAACATGAATATAGCGTCAAACCAGCATGTAGAATCAATGGGCAAGTCTCTGTGTTAAGACTAGGGCAACGGAGCGTCAAATTTAGCTTGTATTGTGTGATGTCCTGACTATTACGTATTAATTTACACGTGGTTTTGAATTCTAAAAAAGACCCTATGTGTCTTAGAAAGCTCGATGATGAAACATTTAGTTTTTATGAGTAATTTGAATAATCAAATATCATGAGAAAGCAAGTTTCAAATTTCATACACAGTTGTAGATACATCACCAATATTTAAACATACAATCAAAGCTTGTCGTTGGAGTGTTTAGTTGATATGAGTTATTTGCATATTTCAATACGTGTACGATAATGCTTGGTGATGTAGTCTTTAATTCTAATGAGTAATTTGCATGATTGATGATTTTTTGGCAATTAGGCAATATCTTTTCAATTCAAACTACAAATTTCGTGTAAATACATTGATAACAACTAAGTCCATGTGCATTATAGAGCTTACATTCGTAGCTTAGCCTTTTAATGAGTCATTTGCATAATTAATTATTTTGGTAATTAGGCAAAATCTTAATAGTGCAAGCTTCAAAAATTTGGTATATTCAACGATGCAAACTTTTTTTGAGCTTTTTGCATTATTAATGGTTTTTGGTAATTAAGCAATATCCTAAGACTATATGCTTAAAATTTCATATAATTTGGCACGCATGACAAAGCACATATACCTGATTAGCTTATCATTTTTTAATTGTTTAACTTTCATTCAGTTGTTTTCAAAATTAACGATTTTCGGTAATTTCATCATATAGTTTTGATGTATAGATTGTCCCATTGGTGACACATAACAAAGGATAAGATAACACCATATCTCTACGCAAGGCATTCAGTTTACTGACCCTATGTAATGTGCCCAATCACAGAAGGTTTTTTATTCGTCATGTTTATATCCGTCACTTGGTAATTGCATAGGAATAACTTCAAATTTAGCATTTTTCGCAGTGTCAACAAATAAAAAAAATGACGCAATGGAGATATTTTTCCTGGACTTTAATTTGCAATATTTTTTTTGTGTGGTTGCGTAGCAACGTACAGTGTTGTAATCACTATTGTGACAAGAAAATGGAGATAAAGAACAGAGATAAATTGAAAACTCACCAATGCCAACAATACGTTAACGTTGATGTAGAATCTTTTCCCGCTAATATTGTGAATGCTATAAAAGATAATTATGTCATCTTGTTTGAGTAAATTATCATCACAGTATTCTAATGTAATTTCTCCCACCTTGTTTGATTCATTCTTAATGTTTTTAATGCGTCTGTACTCTTTAAAATCAACGCAAAGAAAATGGCATTGTGCCATTGAATACGATCGTAGTTATATGCCGCAAGAGGGTGACACAGTTAGCGAACGTTCACCCTATTTTAAATTGCATTTAAACAAAATTCCAGTCAACATGAATTATTGATACTTACAGCAATCAATATATAGCATTGAGGTAATAACATTGTGCCAGATGTTACATGCAGAGTACATTATGTCATTGTATGAACAAAATGTAGTTCTTTTGTTACCGAATTTGCCAACAGAAAATGTTTGGATTATGTTTTTATTCAAGAAAAACATTAATGCACACTAAAATGTGTTTTTCTTTGCTTGCCTCATTGTTTATTTCAGTATGATAATTGAAAATATTAGGAACTGGTAATTTACATATTTGGTCATGTGAAACATGAATAGGCAAATACAACTGAATCGAACATTTTCATTCCAAATACAAATGGGTGATTAAACCAATTGAAAATGTACTTCCTTCTTCAAAATATTGAGTTCTTTTTATAAACTATGAGAAATATAATGAACAAGAGAATTTCTAATATTGTTTAAACAAGACAAGGAAATTTTCTCAGAGGTATGTGTCAAGAGAAGAATGCGTTGCATCGATAAACTATTTTCGCTTCTTATATAGTCGTTGACATCGGAGGTGGCTACGTCCTTTATTTATAATGAATCTCTATTTTCTTAACTAAATAAATGTCGGTAGCAGAGTGAATGAAACACCTGTCTCTTACCACTGCGGTGTCGAGGTTCCGTTAAATTTTCGTGTGATTATTAAAATATGCCACACTGTAAGAAAGAACAGTATAGTTCGTTTTGACTCTACGGAACAACGTACGCAGGTACTAGGTTCTCCCCGGGGCATTCCGAATTCCACGACGCTGAACGCTCATCCTTTTATAGGGCTATGGGTGGTGGATACTTTATGAATAAATAAACAAACAATCTAATATGTGAATAAGTGAAATAACTACATATATCAGATGGACAATAAGAAAACGAAGATTACCTACCGTTGATAAGTGTCCTTGGCAAATGATGGTAACATTTTATACGAAGAATTATTCAATGTAACAGTTATGAATAGAACCATATAATATATACTTTCCACAAGCATGTATGTATGTATGTAGCGGACTATACCATTAAGGGGAGAACACCTTTACAGGTAGTTGAATTGAATGTGTGAAGTCATGACGTAGACACTTGTTACCATAGCAATTGGAAAACAGAGCTTGAATCATCCAAATAGTGACCAATATACGAATGTGTTTTGTTGAACTTGAAACCTAAACTTGTAGAATAATAATCAATTTGACGCATACATTGGTATTTTGGATACCATATTAAATGACACATAAACAAGGCCGAACGTGAAATAACGTGTAACGATAAATTAGATATTCAAAACATGTAAAAACGCCTTCCGTTCTATTTTGGGATGTTATTGTCTTAGCAAATGTGATAACGTTTACATCATAATCTTCAAGTTTTGATTATCTCTTTCAAAACTTACAATTTCCAAATGAAAATACTGCAAAACAGTAATTGTTATCCAAGGTTTTTGAAATGTTGCATTTTTATCAGCAAAATATTTTAAAAAAAAAGTGTAAGAAAATATAAACCCAAAATAGATCAGACAAACAGATTTTCAAAACCCCGTCATTTCATCCCGTTATATGACTGCCATATCATTCGATTGTATAAAACATGACAAATTTGAAGTTGTTGGGTTTTAGGGTTTTTTTTCATTAGACTAATCATGTGTAATTTGACCCCAGTTGACATGGTTGGCTAATTCATGCGCCCATCAATTACCCTACTCGAAGTATGTAATTAGTAAATGCCAATGAAGTCGTCATCCGGGATATTTCACCATCTGAATATCACAAAGTAAACGTTAATCTTGTCCTGTATGTGTGGACTAGTGGTTGTTACTAAGTAAAGTAAGGAAGTGACGTAATTACAACCGTTGTATGAAATGCAACAAGTGCATTCATTCGCTAGATTAGACTCAAGTGATACACATGTATATGTGTATGGGTCTCAGTATTCGTTCGTCTCTTTAATGTTTATTTGCTTGTTTACATTGACGTTGCTATGACATTTCTGTGGTGATATTTAACATTTTGATTGTTTTTTTTAAAGAAATTATTGTCTTCAGGACTTGGCCACTACTTACGAGAAATTTCTTAAATTAATTTTAAAAATTTCCTAATGACTCGAGTCTCAAATTTGATATTGCTTTTCACGTTTCAAACTCTGCGGACAAGCTTCAACCTTTAATAATAACTTGCACTAATATATTAAACAAAGATTCAACCAAATTCAGTGGCGTTGTCCATAATATCTGACAATTCTGTTGATATCCCTAGTTGATCAAAATGAACATTCCGTGAGCAAATATCAGTTAGGATCAATGGCAGTTAAAGTTACACCGCCAGACGCCCTCTATGGTTGTATACGTATTAAGGCTGCAAAAACTCAAAAAAGAATGAAGAACATGTAAATTACATAACTTGAACCATGTAAATGACAATATATATAGTATTAGTGATGATACCTTTTTGGAATCTAGTATTTGAAGCGACTATGTAGCTTTCGTCCGAATGACTGAGACATCGTTCGGAAGAAGTCCATTATGCTCTGCTACTAATATTCTATCTATCTATCTATCTATCTATCTATCTATCTATCTATCTATCTATCTATCTATCTATCTATCTATCTATCTATCTATCTATGTATCTATGTATCTATCTATCTATCTATCTATCTATCTATCTATCTATCTATCTATATAATATATATATATATATATATATATATATATATATATATATATGTAGTACTGGAACTCTTTCTTGGGTGTAACTCGGAGTTTCACGCATATTGCGATCATCAGACACTGATGTGTCTGATGATCGCAATATGCGTGAAACTCCGAGTTACACCCAAGAAAGAGTTCCAGTACTACCAAAACTATTACGCTCTGCCACTGCGGTATAGAGCACTGTCTTAGCAGATTGATACTCACCGAGTTATATATATATGTATATATATATAGCTTTTGATAGTGTTTGGCGGAAAGAACTCTATTATAAATTATTCAATAATAATATTAATGGTAAGTGTTATCACCTCGTTAAAGATATGTATAATGATGTAAAACACTGAAATTAAATGATGCTCTTACAAGACAATTTAAATCATGTAGAGGTGTCAGACAAAGATGTAATATGAGCCCTATACTCTTTAATATAGTTGTAAATGACCTACCAGATATTTTTGATGAACACTGTACACCTGTGAAATTAGGTCAAGTCTTAACTGTTTAATGTATGCGGATGACCTAGTTCTTTTGTCAGAAACAGCAGAAGGCCTCCAGAACTGTTTTGATAAACTGTCATCATAATGCAATCAATGGTATCTCGAAGTCAATACTGACAAAACAAAAGTGATTATTTTCTCATTACAAGTATTTAGGATTTTATCAATAAGATGATCATAAAGTACTGGAAAAGGGTCTGCACTAAAAAAGAAGACAGTCTTGTACGCGAGGCTGTAATGTATAACACAGATGATAGAACAACTTGGGCAGCCAATATTCAAAAGATAAGTGGGATTGAAAACTTCAAAAACTTTTGGAATAATAATTCTCCACAAATTTTACATAAATTAATGGATAAATGTGATTCAGAATATATATGGAAGTGGAAACAAGAAGTGAGAGCAGATAGGCCTTCTAACAGAGGGAACAATAAGCTGCGCACATATTGTAAATTTAAAACCGAATTTAAAATGTAAAAATAAAGATACTATGAATCCTGAATATAGAAAGTTTATATGTAAATAAAGAATAAGCAATTATAATCTCATGATTGAGAAAGGAAGACATTTACAAATGCACCAAGTATGGCCGAAAGTAGAAAATTTAATTCAATTATGAATAACAGTGCGGCTGCAATACAGCTGGCAACAAATTACACCCCCTCGACTACATAAAATGTAAAATATGGACAAAGATTTTATTTTGTTACTTTCAGCTGTAAGTAATGTTCTTTTTTGTTGGTTGTTTGTAACATGTGAAGTTTAATCCTGTATTTATGTTTCTTTATATTGGCAGTGTTCTTTTTTAAACAAAGAATGCATCAACAAAATGAATATGAATACATACACACACACATACATACATACATACATACATACATACATACATACATACATACATACATACATACATACATACATACATACATACATACATACATACATACATACATACATTCATACATACATACATACGTACGTACGTACGTACGTACGTACGTACGTACGTACGTACGTACGTACGTACATACATACATACATACATACATACATACATACATACATACATACATACATACATACATACATACATACATACATACATTCATACATACATACATACATACATACATACATACATGCATGCATGCATGCATGCATGCATGCATACACACACATACATACATACATACATACATACACACACACATACATACATACATACATACATACATACATACACACACATACATACATACATACATACATACATACATACATACATACATACATACACACATACACACACATACATACATACATACATACATACATACATACATACATACACACATACATACATACATACATACATACACACACATACATCATACATACATACATACATACATACATACATACATACATACATACATGCATACACACATACATCATACATACATACATACATACATACATACATACATACATAAATACATACATACATACATACATACATACATACATGCATGCATGCATGCATGCATACATACACACACACACACACACATACATACATACATACATACATACATACATACATACATACATACACACATACACACATACATACATATATACATACATACATACATACATACATACATACATACATACATACATACACACATACATCATACATAGATACATACATACATACATACATACATACATACATACATACACACACACAAACAAACAAACAAACAAACAAACAAACAAACAAACAAACAAACAAACAAACAAACAAACAAACACATTTATTGTTTTGTTTTCATAATTTTATTTCATTCCTCTTTTAGTGTAGATATGTTCAAGAAATCCACTGTACAATTGTAAAATTTCAATAATCCCATATTTGATGATAAAAATGGCAATCCCATAGATGGTTCTCATTGTTTCCAGAAGAGTTTATGGTTCCAAAATTATGACAGGTCCAGGAGATAATGTAATGCCTTATATCACCTGGAAGAGAACATAATAAGAAAGTATATTAGCATATATGCGAGTGAGGAAGAAATGTAATCTGGAATGATAGTACTCTTTAGTGCAACACTATTATTGATAACGTATGAAGAAAATACATTAACTGATGGGGACCACCCCTGAAATAAACAAAATAATCATTTCAATCTGTACGTAAATGTAATTGTTTTTTAAATAATCATATCAACTATAAGTTATTCTTAATTAGTATGGTTATTTGGTTCCAGTCACATAGATTATGTCACTGTAATAAGGGTGACAGATAGAAAGTGAAAGAGTGGTTAAATCTTAAACTTATAATGAACACTGACACAACAGGTAGGCAGGTGGGCAGGAGGTGGAAAGGACATGCACAAACAAAGACAATGGAAAAAAACTGAGACAGACAGACAGACAGACAGACAGACAGACAGACAGACAGACAGACAGACAGACAGACAGACAGACAGACAGACAGACAGACAGACAGACAGACAGACAGACAGACAGACAGACAGATAGATAGACAGACAGTATTGGGATGTCCTCTTGTTACTGGTTTGTTTTCCTGGATGATTCCTGTTCTTGGCATAATATCGATGGATTTATTCCTGATCTAGTACATCAAATGATGGCTTTGAAATTATTATGAGGTTTTAGTGTTAGTAAGTTCTGTTTCATAACAAGGTCTGTGGCGCTACTTGTGTGACTGAAGTCCTGGTAAATTCTCTGTGTTGAGCTATTTCAAGTTTGCTTGATAGGTTCTGTTGATGTGGATCCCAAACTGGTCAGGCATATCACATAGTTGGACGTACAAGTCCTTTGTAACAACAGGTGTGGACAGTGATAGGACAGCCGCTAATTTTATGGTAGAGAAAGGTATATACTTTGTTCGTTTTAGCTGAGACTGAGGTGATGTGTTTATCACAATGAAGGATTTCAGCCAGGTCACTCCAATGTATTGGCACTTGATATACAAGTTAATTCTTTCACTCTAAAATCAAATCGTCCTTTCAGTTTTATTGTGGTGTAAGGAACACCCGGCTGCTACATAGACAGTGTACGTTAGCTTGTTTGTTGTTTTCTTTTAAATGTTTTGCCCACCAACGTGATGGTAATATAATATTCCAACTTGTCAACAAATGCGCCAATTACAGGTTCATGAAATGCCATGATCAATTAAACTGTTATTTAGGTTAACATTTGATTCATGTTTTGTTAACAAGCAGTAGTTTTATGCACTTAACCATACAAAGACCTCCTCTCCCTTCTCAGTGTACTCTTTAACAAAATATGTATTGGCAAAAACAACCACAGAATTACCATGACAGTGTGAACTATTTCATGTCACAGACCATTCAATTGGATATATACTATATAGTAGAAAACGCCCCAGGGAGACAAATTTGATGATTCCAAAGGTTTTAGACGAATGAACTTAGTATTGCAGGCTGTATATTTATTTTATTCCTTTACTTTCTACTCGGAAATTGATAGCCAATATTATACAAAGATAAAATCACTAATAAATGTGGGTCATAGGTCGAACAGCTGATAAGATTGTCGACTACGACTAATATACACATGCGCAGATTGCTGACGCCATTTTATCAGAATTTTACAGTGAACAGAATTGTAAAGAATATTTTATATCCCGGTGAGTTTTTATTGCAAATGCTCAGATTTATCATGTTTGACGGATATCACAGAATTACCTAACATTAGTACATAAACCACCAAATTATGACAGTTGAAATACGCAGATTTCTTGAAATACGGTATGGATATCACGAACCAGCCATTGTCAATGGTATCGTTTGGTTCTGGTAAGAGGGGTCAAGTGTCAAGTGTTGTTTAATCTTAGCCTGACCAATTGCATTATTACTACTTTTCGATTATAAAATTTACACAGCAAAGAATGCCACACATGAAAGGCATTATGTATTATGTATATTCAATTTATTTCAGGAGTGCGATATTTGGTGCTGGATGATTTTGAAAGACCACCGACATGAGTTCATATTCGACAGACCAGAAAGACGATGGAAACAATGATGACGAGTACAACTTCAGTTCTTACACAAGATGTCGAGAATCTAAAAATCTTGCATCAAGTGTAAGTAACTTAATTTTAAAGATTAAAAATATATGCTGCATGGAATATGAAGACAGTGTTAAGATTCCAATGTTCCAAAAATTATATGTGGCTTTTCCTCCTATGTATGTTGTGTAAATACTCCAGGCCATCAATTAAGCAGATCTAAGCAGTAATTATGATACAATTTAAACTATAATTACCAGCATCATATTTTCGAAGGTGCTACTATACATATTTCAGTTATATCCTCCCCTCATAAATGTTTCAGAGGCTTTAGTATATTTGTTCATTTGTCATGTTACAGGACTTTTCACA
Source organism: Glandiceps talaboti (assembly GCF_964340395.1). Classification (NCBI taxonomy): domain Eukaryota; kingdom Metazoa; phylum Hemichordata; class Enteropneusta; family Spengelidae; genus Glandiceps; species Glandiceps talaboti. The sequence continues at coordinate 4,165,238 of NC_135558.1, read as the reverse complement.
ACCAAGTGATGGTGTGTTACAGCCAGGATACAATGAAAACATCGAAGCAATGGTTCTTGGTGACACCCCGGTTAATGACCATGTTAAAATGGATGGTGCTACGAAAGATGTCAGTAACGACAGTCCGGATAGTTCGCCACCAAGGAAACGGAAGAAAATGGCTTAATGGCCTATACTTTAAGTGTAGAACAGGGATTGGACAGCAGTCAATACTTTTAAGGCTATCCCATTATCAAAATTATTACAAATCAGTGAAAATCCTCGAAACTAAAGGAATACTCTACACAGAACTGGTTTGATTTAAACGTTGAAATAGATCGAGAAAGCAACCATAACAATTCCAAAGAATCAAGCCAGGCAGTCAATAATATGTTCATTCCTAGTGCCTTAATTCAAAATATCTAACAGAAAGATAACAATTTCTATCGTTTAGTTCCAGATTTTCGAGGTTTGACAATGTAGGTCAAGCAAGACAGTACCAAGTGCTGGTTGGATGGGTGACAAAACGTTATATTGTATTGAAAGTAATCATGTTGATGTCAAGTGTTGTGTAAGAATTGTGGACAATATGTCTGATCATTTCAGTTATAATATTGGTTTTAGGCAGGGTTTCATGCTGAGTCCGGGTTTTTTTGTGGACTTCAAGCACATAATGCATTCAGAGGTCAAGGTGTCTAAATTAATTAATTGCATGGTCTTTTGCTTGTTTGTAAATGTGTAGTATTTTCTCTTGTTCAGCTGCAGACATGGTTGAGACAAGGCAGCAACCAAATAGTATTACTGAACAATCTTACAAGAAAACATGATTACACAAATTCTAAACCATGCAACTGAAGTCCGGGATATAAATACTACTTACATATAGATAAAATGTAGTTAGTTAAAGTTTTTATGTAGGAAACGTACTAGTGACGAACAATACTCAGAGGAAACTGCAATTTGTATAAGCTTCCTCTCCATGTCTATGGTGTAACAAGATGAGAAAAGATGATTTGAAAAAACCTATTCATATGAATTGTTCCTAGATTGTTGTATCAACTGAATATGGGTGGAAAAGGAAACTGAAGTTCAAATGTTTGCCTGTTTAATACTATAAACCTATGGATTTCAGTATGCTTAGATGGCACATTTATCCCATTTATATGTCATAGATAGGATGGGCTTGCCATCTCATTGAGACAGCTGAGAATATAAAAAAATCTCCCCTGTAGTGTCTTGGTTTATGATTTATGACTGCAATTACATATATGGACAAACTTTGCATATTAAGAATAGGTCAACATACATGTCATGAAGAGTTCCTTTATCTTTACATCCCTAAAGACACCCACCGAATTTAACAACAAACTCTCTTGCAAACTGTCTTGTTTTCGATTTCAAATTTTCAACCAAAAGTCATTTATCATAACTTATATACATTTTAAGAACGTGGTCATTATGTCTTGAAGATTTCTACATCTAGACACTCCAAGAACTTCACTAGAATTGTGACTATTCTGCATGGTCCGGTAATGTTTTTAGCCAAATCTCTTATCTATGGTGAGAATCTTTTGATTTGAATAATTTCCCAACTGGACACCTTAAGTCATATAATGCCAAATCTATCGGCCCAGCTTTTTTTTTTTTTTACTTTGTCATTTATGCATGTACACATACACACATAACACATACACATTTCACCAAGTCTATAGCACTACTGAACATAATATAAGTTCAGTCGACATAAGAATTGCAACCTATAATTCAAACATTTTCTTAAGTATTTTGCCAATACTTTGAAAAGAACGGGACATATTCAGTCCCAGGTGTTTTCTTCATTGATACTATTACAAGGCTATTTGTCACCTATGTAAGTTTAACTCGTTTAAAAATGGATAAACTCTATAGGCACTGTTATTTGCATTCCAACGATAAACTTTCTGTTTTCTTTGTCTTCTGTAATCAGTGAAAACATGGTATATAAACACAACCTACAAATGTATAATGTTTTAATTTCTCTGAAAACAAGCAATATAATATAGTACTTATTGAAATGCGTACAGATTTATTACTTCTTTTGTTATTCTATTAATTCCTATACAGTGATGTTATGATTTAATTGTCCCTTCATTGTGTTTCATGTAATTATGATTTCAGTTATCATTGTAGGATTTCATTTGATCAGGTAGTGATTGTCTTATAATATGTAAAAATATATGCTATATTTGGTAAATGCTGATGATGAACTGGAAGGTAGGCTAGATTTGATCAAAGCCAAAACTCAGACTAAAAGTTGTCTATGTTCAACACATGGTGCATATTTCATGTATTTCAAAGCATATTCACTGTATCTGATCAATGAACTGAAAGACTATGCTGACTTGAAATACTTGCATAGTTCATTGGAGCTTAACAATTTCACAACTCTCTCTTCTAGAATACTATTAAATTGCACTTTGATTGATTGTCTGACATTGTTGTAGTTTAATTCATCCATTGAAAACAATATGAAATTAAATCCAGACAAAACAAAAGACATGATAATCTCATTTAAGAAAGACCAACGAGAAATTCCCCTCACCAAAATAAATGATACAGTCGTCGAAAGAATCACTGTTCAGAAACTTCTCGGGGTAATGATAAATAATACTCTTTCATGGTCAGATCATGTTGATTATATATACAGTAAAGCATCTAAACGGTTGTATTTTCTTACTCTACTCAAGAGATCAGGATTGAGTACTAAGCACTTATTGCTGTACTATACCTCAATTATACGACCAGTGGTAGAATACGCTTGTCCACTGTGGCATAATGCACTTACAAGTGATCAAGCACAACAAATTGAGATGGTACAAAAAAGAGCATTCCGGATTATTTTTCCTCAGACATATCCGGAATGTGTCCCTACCAATATCAAAACTCTAACGCTGAGGAGAGATACAATATGCCAATCAATTTTGTGGAAAATATGTATTAGTAATGACAAATTAAATTACTTGATCAATCCAACCTCAACAAGGAAGACCCGTCACTCAAAAAAATATAGTATTCCCAGATGTAGAACCGAACGATTCAAAAACAGTTTCATACTATACGCTTTGTACAATTACAAATGATGGCTTGACAGAATGTCTTTGAGCTTGTATAGACCTTTTTAACAGTAATCAGTATATTTTTATGTCTTACCTTTCTTTAGCTTTGTAACCTTTCATTAGGAATCATTCTTAAACATTTTAGCCTTGCTGTCTGTACTCTTTTAGTCAGTGTTTTCCTGTGTTTTTGCGATTTTAAATTGTATGATTTCAACCCCCTCTTTGTGTTTGGTTGCAAAATAAAGATAATAATAATATTTGTGAATTGAACACTAAAAATATATGACATACCAAGACATACACCGTGTTCGATGAAGTCATTAATCAAGCCAACCACCCATTCAGTACAATGGCAGACACAGCTCACTGAGATTGTTATTGCTTGTATATAGCCACACAAATGAAAAAGACATTACTGGCTTTACATACAAATTTGCCTCAAGGGATGTCCAATGCAGTAAGATTGAAATTAGACTATAGGCCTCTTTTGCAACGACCTCGAAATGAGTGAATTAAACTGCCATTTACTCAAGAAGTAAAGAAAGAATGAATGAAAATAGTCAATGGAACATGCTTTTCATGGAGGAGTTAACACGTGTTCATTGATTGCAGGGGAGGCATGGAAAACGCCCTGACCTGCTGATGACGCTTCTTGTATTCTTCCGAAACAGTGAAATTTGGCTTAAGTGGTCAAAGTTGACAGGAGAGGTGGAAAAAATTCAATCCCCTCCTCTCCTTCCATCTTCTCAAGGTGTGAGGGGGTCCTCTTTTCCTCTCCAAGCCATCACCCTACACTTTATATCTTAACCCATGAATGCATTATGTATGCATGCATGTATGTCTTACTTCCTGTAATATATAAATGACCATTCTTAAACCTATAGTAATCTTTGGCAAAGATTACTTAGAGTCCTCCCATGCCATGAAAATGAAATGCCATGTTTTAGTTGTATTTGTGACAAAAAATACACTCACTCTAAATGATTGTTTTCCAAATTGATCCTCCACTTCAAGTGCTAAGACATACCTTATTTGAAATATTCACAACAATTTCTAAATCGTTTCAGTAATAAACTTATGTTGATGACCATGCATAGGTATATTTCAATATTTTCCTTCTTAGTTTAATTTTCAAACTTGCTTCACATGTTACTAAACTCTTTTAATCAAACTATTTTTAAGTGGTCACATTAACCAAAGTCAATGGCAATATGGTTGGAGTGACGATAGGTTTTTTAATGGTCAGTACCATTTTACAAGAGGAGAGCAGGGGGATGGGGTAGTTACCAAATGAATGTGATAAATAACCCCACAAATTAAAATCTGTGCTTATGTTTACTATTCAAATAAAAGGGCCAACATTTGCTTTGATATGCCAAGAATAACTGTTTCTGAATCGATATTCCTTTTTGAACATCTCTTCCTTTTCCTGTCTGTCGCCCCATCAATAAATAATAATAAAACCCAGTATGCCTAGCCTCATTCTCGCTTTTGCAATATGGCCGCTTTGTGTTGTCTGGTCTAGGAAAGGTCTGCGTCTTTGTAGCTGGATAGCACTTAGTATTCTCACGTAAGCAAAATAAACACAGGTAAGTTAAACATTATCTGCATAAATGCTAATCCAGCATAAAAAGGTTCATGTTTTTGTTGTACCTTTATAAATTTTGTTCGTCGGAGTCAGTTCTATGTCATCCGTAAGGTTATGATAAAATAAACTAGACCACTATTTCATCGACTTTAAAGACTAAGGCCATCTAAATATTCATCTTAATATCCTAAATTGTGTATAGTATGTACACAAATCAATGTGATTGCAGAGATGACAGGTTTGCCGGGTACATAAAAGATCCCAAACAGATATTAAACTGATCCAACATGTTCCGGTAGAGTAGGGCTCATTCATCGAGATCATATGCCCCGAGAATTTCCTCTTTGACAGCCGATAAGCTTACGTGCCGGGGAACAGAATGTTTATCTCATTTGGTCAAGTCAACCGTATAATATCAATCAATACTTAACACACTAAACCAGCAAAGTAAGTCATGTAATAGACGGATTTATTTGAATTCATCGTAATTTGCAGGATATTTCCGATGGGCGAAAATTCGTTCGAATTGTTCACCACTCATGTCGACATGTCGACACTTGGCCAGGCCGAACGACTATATAGGATAGGGAGAGATTATAGACAACGATTGAGAGTAGTCGGATTATTTCAATTCCCTAATATGAATGGCCCACGTACAAATTTGTGACAATTATAATTGATTCAATAAATTGAAAAAAATGGTATTGGCAAAAAAAAACACAGGTCCGACTTGGACTTCCCCTATCTTGGTCATGTTATCAAGTCAGGTGTTCATTCCTCGTTAGGTTAAAGGTCAGCATGTGCTTGACTGTACTGGCCAAGCGCGCGCTCCTATAATAGTTGTGAGTAATTAAATGGGATCTGACACGAAAATATACCATGAGTTCAAGAAAGTGCCAAATCGGATTTGGCAAAACCAGATCTGACCAAAAAAACTGTAGTTTTTTTTTACCAATCTTGAATATATCACCAGTCAGATAATAACATTTTCGAGTGTAGTTCATCATGCGCTGTGCAGTACAGGTCAACCACTCCTTTTGCGACAACAGAGTATAGTGCCAACCGAATTTGAATTGTTGTTGGAATATAATACATACACGGGTAAGATTTGTACCACTGCACAGAGTTAATGCTTGACAGTAAATACCTTGGTAGACATGGCGAACAATGAAATATGAGGCTAGGCTGTGTACAAAGTACAATGGCTATTATACATCAAAGTAAGTAGCCGCAATTCAGGTGTCCCAGACTCTGTATTCAAAGAATGTACACAACAGTAGGCTTTGGTATACAAACTGAATTGTCTAAAATTGGGTGGACCTGACACATACATTGTGCGTTTTTCAAAAAGAAGAAGTCGCTACCAAGGACCACATTAATATAGTGGTCCAAGAATGTTAAGATAACTTAAACACAAAATCAAATGAATTATATATAACACGATTGGAACTATTTTGGGATAATTGGATATCAGGTAAATTTGGCAAAAACTCCTATTTAAATCATAATTGAACTTTAGTTTATCACAAATAATATAATTTCATGGTGTAGTTAGGAATTTACATTTCCAAGTTAATGGTTATTGATTTGAATATATTGATTTGAATCTGTCGGTCCGTTTAAAATCACAGGATCCGCTTTGTCATGACACGTTGACATGTACGTGTATATGACATGCCCTAATGTCGACAGAGGAGAAAAGTTGAGCTTGTGTATGGTTCGGAGAACTGTGTCTTGAAGCTTATCAAACCTTAGTTTTGCCAGCCACATCGATTGGCTCGAAACAATTGTAAACCTATGATATGACAAGAAGTGATATGTTTAGGTAGCTACATTAGAGTGGTGATTTGTTTTCAAATCCACCTTATGTGACGCATGTCAAGAAATGATATTAGAGTATTTGATTTGTAAAGTCTTTAAAAAGCTACAGTGTGAATATTGCAGTAATGGTAGTTAAAGGAACAGTCTGTTACTGATTAGATAACTTTCGTTAGTTTCCAGGTTAATTCTTTTAAAATAAAGTTTATGACGTGTGAATTTTTGTTTGGCACACCACCTCTCCCCATCCAATCATTTGTATCTATGATTAGAACCGGTAGGGCCTAAACTATCTTTAAACAATAGTTAACTATCATAACAGACTCGCAAATTTTGACTGAACTGGAGAACTATTTTCACATACCTTATACCAATTTCAATAGAGAGTTAACAGTATGAGAATTACTGGCCCGGAAGGAGGAAAAAGTTTGCTGAGTGTATAACTCGAGCAAATATATCCATTTCCTTACAGTTCATGAGACACCCATATCACAACTTGGGCTACATACCGATTGTGTTAAATATCACAGTCCAGTATGAGAATAAACATCACGTGACGTCTTAATTGTAATTTACAGCAGTTTTCTGTCTGAAACGGTTGAGCATGCGTATGGCTTATCTCCCTAAGCACAATGTCTATTGTACTATTGTCTCAAACTATGCCAATATACGTCATAGATGTGACCCCAGTGAATCAGCATGTGACCTCCTGTAATACATAAATTATCACTCTTGTAATCATGTACATTGCCCTGTACCTGTTCTCTAGGTAATGCTAACACCGGGCAAGTTGGACACCCCACTATGCCCCACCGTGAATGGCCATGGCTTCAGGTATAACACGAAAACAAAATTAGACAGTGTCATACTAATACAGCTCAAAGCTCTGGCAAGGCATGCTTTTTAAGAGGAAACCTTGCCAAAGTGAGTCCCGCCAATATTTAGGTAATTCTTGTCATCTATATAAAATGTTTATCTTGCGTCCCCCCCCCCCCATTACCCTTAAAATTTCGACATTTCAATGTGGAATCAAAAGAAATGAAACTCAGCTTTGTCTTGAAATTAATTCAAATTCTACTAAATAACTGCCATCAATAAGTGCACGTTACAAATTAAAATAAAATTTGTATAACATTTTTTAAATATTTGTAAAAATGGTATCTATCATTAAAAACCTATCAGCACTTCAAAATTTAGTGTACCCAAAATCTGCGTAAGATTCCGAAATAGCAATCTTTCTTTAAACAAAAAATATCAACTGCAAACTGCGTGATATATTGATACATCACATCGATTTGTATGGCACTATTGATTGATATTTTCATTTCATTAAATGGAAAGTCATTATCAATCAATCAATCAATCAATCAGCAAAGTTTATATAGCGACAAAATCCAAAAACATTGTTTTGCTCTATGACGCTCAATGGCTAAACCACACTGTATGCTTTGGAGAATAATAAGACTCATACCTACTCCCGTTTTCAAACTTGTATCCGTTTGGTTTCTTTACAGTGCCTCTAAGATGTCTGGTGACTACAAGAGTGCTAAGAGTACATTCAACCACGTCGTCTCAGCTACTGGTGAAATGAGTATTATTATCATAAATCTAGAACTCTTTATTTCGACTAAACTCCAGGACCAACTCAGCAATCTCAGAGCAAAGTCCAGCGTTAACGCAGAAAGAGTGAAAGCATTAGAAGAGGAGTCCAAAATAATTCAAGACAGAATGAAAGCAATGAAAAGAAAAGTTAATGGCAGATATGCTGTGCTTGCAGTCCAAACCGCTTGGAAAGCAGGTCTACAAATGCGTTTAAAGGCTCTAGAAACTGTTACATACGACGGTACCATGATCATCATAGTCAACGACTTTACAAAACGTCGACAACGAGCCATTGAGGGCACAACACCTGCAATTGTCTCCTCCTGCTTCTATACCAGTCGCTATGGCTACAAGATGTGTGCTATGCTATATCTGAATGGAGATGAGATTGGAAGAGGTATATATATGTCCATCTATCTGGTTGTCATGCAAGGCGACTATGATGATCTACTGGAGTGGCCTTTTACACAAAAGGTTAGGATTATTTATTAAGGCTTATGTCATTGTTACGTTTTGCAAAGCGAGGAAAGAAAAAGTGCACATTCAACGATTCTTAACTGACCACTGAGGGCGCCACAGAGAAAATGCGAGAGTTTGATTCGTAGTTATAAAAAAATCGAACAATTAATTGAGTTTCGTTATTAGAAGTTCGTTTCCTATAGATCTGCTGTACTTAAGTATATTAAAATGGGTTTATCATAAATGTATATTGCATTGGGTAATTCATCTTCAATAATTACAACTCTAAAGCAGCTGAATTAAAGTAGAATTAGTTTAGGAGAAAACGTAAATGTTCTTAAACTGTACAACATAGACAATAATTTAAATCTATTTTTCACAGGTCACTTTCACCTTAATTGACCAAGAGAACGGAGAAAATATCCAGGAGGTCCATCAGCCGAAAAACGCAGTTGAAGGTCGTCGACCCAGTAAAGACGATGCCATAGCTTACGGTTCTCCGTTATTCGTTAAGTTATCTCAATTCAACGACAATATCGACCGTTTTGTAAAAGATGATATGTTTGTAAAGATTAAGGTTGATACAACTGGACTGTAGTGTAATGTATTATGAAGAACAGATTTAGCTGTAACATAGTGTAGCTAACTAGATCCCTGGTGTTCCCTGTAGACTAGTTGAAATATACGTCGTCTTAATACACTCTTTGGTTTACTGCTTGCACTGGCCTCAGACCTTAAGTGGTGTGAGCACTGGCACAACCCAATTTGATTATAAAGCTATGTTAAATGGGTTTGTTATTCAATGAGTACTCGCACTATATACGGTATATGTAGCTTGGCAGAACTATTCATTTGCTTAAGAGTGTACTAGAAATGGAAATTGAATACATAATAGTAATAAATATATGCTTTCCTGAATATTAATATCACGAGTAATAGCACTATACATGTATACCGTTATTCTGAGTATATCGTATTGTTCAGATAAGACAGTCTGTTAGAGTAGGCATCGACATGACACACCTGTTTGCATCAGACGAACACGGTAACGCTGGAAGGAATGTCTCGCTCTAAATATCATAACAATTCTTACCGGCTTTCTGTTCTGTCCTCGTACTGGTGTTATCGATTGTTTGTGATTCCGTCATATCGTACTGAGTTTAAAGTTCTTAAAAATCGAGATTCAACTTATTATCCCAAATAACGTCCTCTGAACACATACTACCGTCAGCGTCTGAGGCATACTGTACTGACGCGTTCGTTTCGATACTGTCGAAACAGTTGTTCTACCCACCGTTGGATACAGTGTGTGACTCTTTATGACTCATTTAGGGTTACTTTGCAAACGTAAAACTATTGTTAGAAATGTCATATGGTACGTTATGTTTCATCTCACTTCAAGTATTCCTGAGGTCAAAGTTCAATTTCTTTTTTCTCTACTAGCATGAGAAAAACTCATCACCCGTGTCGTCATTTACCTGAAGACACAAACCATAGAATGCAGCAAACAAAGACTTCTTGTTCTGGTTATGATCTCACGCGTTCTTACCACAAACCACAGACAACTTGTCTGTGCACAAACAAGTTTCTTACAAGACAAGTTGTCTGAGGTTCTACCTATAAACGAACTGATACAGTGTGTAAAAGTGTCCTTCGTTTCGTATGTACGAGTTTATGTTTGACAATAATCGTACAATTACATTAATTCAAGTTTTGCTTCAAAACAATGTAATAAATATGCAGATTAAAAGGGGCGACATTTTAATTATTTTGTGTATTGCTGGTTTGTGCTGGAACACGTCAGTGCTTAATTTTTGGAGTGGAAATTTCCTTTCAAAACCGTCACTGTCTGCTATTTATAAGAGTGCATCTTCGTTATGCTTCGATTACATCGCTTCAGGCGTCTAAAAAATGTTTGGTATTTATATGTTCATTTGAAAAATTGCCCAAAAGTCTAGCAATAATAATCATTCCTGAATTTATTCGAAAATCTTCAGTTTAAATATTACTTGATATGATTTTATGATATGGAAAATATTCATGAAATATTTTTAGACAGTCATACCAGCTGTTCGCTTCCATATCGACCATTTGACCCAAATAGTACTACAAGTGAAACATCAATATGACAAGCTAGCTGTGCTTGGTTGATAGATTGACTTCATTTCACCAGAACCAAAAGTCATCAATATGTTATGGTAAAAATGACAGACTTGTAAATAGATATTCACATCTTAAACGCGTACTGTTATAGTGTTAGCTACATAGAATTTGAAGCAATGAAAAAACATTATTCTACTGGTTTAATCTACACCCATAGACGTTGGAGAGAGATTAATCACAGACACTGCCTATGGATAACAAGTGGTCATATATTCCACGAGAAGTGAGTGACCTATCACGAAGACGTTCATGGCAAGTAACTCGCTCCTCGCGACTCCCAGTCGCGATTTCGCCGCTCGGGTGCACATCGTGCACCTCACAGAGAGACGAATGTCATGGCAGCGAGACTGTGCTATACCTTATAGTACTCACAATGTAACTATATCTCAGAAGAGCCATAAAGGTGGCGTGTTGAAAAGAGCAGGGTCTGGTCTATAACTACACGTTACCGTATCTAAGTTTTGATAATGTTAACCTATTTTAGGCACTCCAAATGTAACAGACTGTATATAAATTGACATTTTGCTTTCGCCGAAGGTGCAGCTGTGGACCGTCCTACAAGGCTAGACGGATTTATTTATAAGCACCAACTGCCGTTACTATTATATTCTTTGGTTTGAGAATGTGTCATAAAATACTCACGAGACTCTGAATGTTTTATAGGGTAATAATTTTGGGACTATGACGTATTGATAGCAGGAATTTGAAATGAAATAGTTATGTTTCACTTCAACTCTCGGATATAATGGAACGAGTTGACTAATTCAGCTGAACTTTCCATTACTGTATGAGTTATAGAAATATACTTGATATCAAAATTAAACATAACTTATAAATTAACAGTTAATTCTCTTCAACTCTCGGGTAAAGTAATGAAACTATACTAGTTGACGGCATACTCATTTCCCATTACTGTATGAGTTATAGAAATATACTTGACATCAACAAATAACATGTAAATTAACAGTGTTTCTCTTCTCTTATCCTACTCATTGCTGACAGTGTTAAATGCTATCGTCAAATGAGATGTTTCAATTCCTGATTTCAATCCAACATAATACAACCAGGATTGCCAAGGTTCCTCTATATACTATTACACATACAAACATTTAATACAATTGCTAATTGTTGACTTACATGGATACATGTACGTTCTATATCGTTTTAATGTTGTGGGAAGATACCTTCAGAATGTAGTTTTCTGCAAAATACCATGTAAATAACTACCGTGGATTTTTTTTTTCTCCACTATAAGCACATTGATAATAACTACGTTTTTAATTCATTAACACGCGCGGTCGCCATGGTAATGTACCTGAAACTACCTGTTGAGAGCGAGGACCTTACCATATATTCTTCAGTTCCACACATTGACAGATTTGAATGAGGGAGTAGCGAATAGTGTTTGTAACAACGTCAACAGAAAATGTCAATATAATCTCATTTCAATAGTAAAATGTCATGGAGATTCCTATGAACCGTCAATTATCTGAAATATTACGTGTCACATAAAGGTGCATACGATGTCAAATTCTTGACAACGTCAGCAGAACGGTAAAGCTGTCATTTATTCTACACCACAGGATTACTGGTATAAAATCAATTTACATTTGCGCAAACTGCTGTCATTATTCATCAAGTGTAATGGCTTATAAGGCCTAAAAAATTGTTTGTTTCCGGTTACTCGACCCCACCTAGCCTTTTTACGCCGATCATAAACCTTTTTTACGTATTTGAGAAAAAAAAATAAACTCGCGAAATCTGTGAAGTCTCGCAATAAATATATAGTGGATGCGGAAACTGACATCAACTTAAAAAGACAATATAAAACTGTTCTTCCAATCTGTAATGGCTGCACATCTGATGAGAAGAAACCGATAACACACACAGAGACGGGACAACGGAAAACATAACTACCTGAACGAGACACTCACAATTTAAAACAAATATATATATATATATATATATATATATATATATATATATATATATATATATATATATATATATATATATATATATATATATATATATATATATTTATATATATATATTTTATCTACCCTACCTATTCTAAAATTGAGCGTAATTGGAACCACACAATTTTTTTGTTAGGCCTAACTGTATTCAGGCGTAAAAAATTCCCCAATGCAAACCCATGTGAGGACATTTTCAAACCACATAGCGGTGAGCTAATACCAGTAATCCGCCTGGCAAACAGCTGAAACACATAAATAAACATGGAACTGCGCGCAGTACAAGGAGCAAAACATGTTTCGCTTCAACTTTTGGTTAAAAGACAGCTAATATAGAACCACTAATGCAATATCCAGAAATACATCAAATTCCGTATTCTTTTTTTTATAAATTTCGGTCAACTACAAATAAAACAGGTGAACTTTTACCGAATGTGTAGAAAAATACTTACATCAAATTCTTGAATTTGGTACATGTTGATAGTGGTGTCCAAATCTTTCAATTTATGAATTTCCTTTTCCACCATGAAATAAGAAAACGCAATTAAAAAGTTGAGTTCACTCTCTGTATGTTGATTACCAGAACACATTTATACACTTTAGTATTAAACTGTACAATAAAGTATAATTTATTCCAACAGCCGTCCTGTCAAACTGCCAAAGAAATTAGAAGATGCCACTATGTTGCAGGGGTGACTGGGTAGTACTAGATGAGTAGTGACGATCCTTAGGTCACAAATATTTTCCGACTGAATGCAGAATTATACCAGCGCCAGTAATATCAAATAAAAATCGGGGAAAGTAATGGTAATTTTGTGTGTTTTGACTAATATTTCGAACAGAGAACAATGACGTAGACATGTGTTGTTGTGACATAGACGTGCGTAGTCGTGACGTAGAACGACCAGAGTATATATTCCATATTTTTTTGTTGAATCTGACTCGTGTATGGTATAATACTTGTTGAATGCTATATTCATTTAACCTGTGTTACCATACTACTGCTGCTACCTAATACTTTCATATACATTGCTTTGTAGGTTTGAGTCATAATGTTCCAAATGAAATTTGACATGTTAAAACCTACCATCCGTGACTGACACATAAACAACACAATAGATTTACAGTGAAACTATAGACAATACATCAATACACGGTGCGTACAATATCAAACCTAGTTTGTAATTCATCGAGTTACAAACACAGACTTGATAAATGTTGTTTCATTGAATTAAAAATCGAAAATAAATACCCAGTCCTAATCCATCTGGCCAATTTAACGTGTCACTCTCTGTACGGTGTGATGATAAATTCATCACATACATGTAAAAGAACGCTGATATTCACAGCCTAATTACATATATAAACATGCTCTTATTTGTAATATAAAACCTGCTGGTAGTTCGTTTACCCTAAACAATGAGTTGAATTCGCAGAATGTCACAGCAACCTATTATGTGTACGTGTAGACAGTGGTGACAAACGCTAGTTTTAAAGTCAACTTTAAGGTCAACTTTGACTGTACATGACTGTATATTACATAATGCATTTACGTAGTAATGGATAAATTCTACATATACCAGGTAAAAAATGTCATGATTTTACGTTTATAAATACTGTACAGATAAATACAAGTAATAAATTGAAACACTTGCTTCTACCATAGATAGTGGAGGGGCCTCCACTGTCCATGGTCTACGATTACATTAAATTTATGTCTCGCGTGGTCGCATATCGCGCATATCGTATACGTGATCATTATTTTTCTGCCGACTATTTGTGTTCGGTGGGACTTTCCAGTTATGTATATGGTAACTATGACAACAACTGTACTCAGGATATTGGATTCTATATATGGATTTGTTATATTGTTTGAAAAGTGTTGTTATACTCAATAGTGTTGTATGACTAGCATTTATCGTTGAATGGGTACTATGCTTCATTAAATCCTATTACTAAATTGGTTGACATAGCAACGATCTAATTCGGTGTTATCGAACTTTGTCGTCGAGTTACATGACTATGGAAGCCTACTTGTATGTTGTAAATATAACCGAGTGTACACAATAGTAAAGTAGTAATGTATTGCCCTCTGTGGAATCCAATATTTGTAGCATATTATGTTAAAGGAGACTGCGTTCCAGGAAATAAAGGTAATTTTCGGCATAAACCTTGGGTTCTGGGTGCACAGTCATTACGTGTTTTTGGATCGTCAACATTACGCTCGATTTTAGAGAAATATTAACTTGAACTTGTGCCCCATTCCAGGATCCTTGCTGTGGGCTAACGTTGTTCATTTTCAATTAGCAGAATGAAAATGTCATCAGTAACAAAGTTTAAACATTGGAACTATCGAATTATTCATTAAAGGAGCACACGTTGAGTTAATACGTTTTAGGGCATAGTTTTTGGTACACATTCAAAACGTAGTGAAAGTATTCTACTTAACCATTAATTGCAATTGACGGAACTCAAACATGGTA
Source organism: Glandiceps talaboti (assembly GCF_964340395.1). Classification (NCBI taxonomy): domain Eukaryota; kingdom Metazoa; phylum Hemichordata; class Enteropneusta; family Spengelidae; genus Glandiceps; species Glandiceps talaboti. The sequence continues at coordinate 4,150,075 of NC_135558.1, read as the reverse complement.
TTACGTTATAACTTATTTATAAACGATCCGATGATTTATTGTATGTGTCAAATAAACGATCCGATGATTTATTGTATGTGTGAAAATAATGTGCAGTATAAGTATAGTATTTTGTATACAAGTACATTGGATGTACGTACATCTGTTGTTTTACCACTGTGTGTTATCGAGATGAAAGTTCTGTCATTGATTACAATAAATCATAAAATATGTCGCACAACATAGAAATATACGAGGCAGCAACGTATAACTCATTTAATCCATTAGCATGTTTCATTATATAATAAAATTAATTTTTCTATAATTCATTTTTTCTTATTTCATATCAGGTTTGAAGCCTTTAGTCTCTGTGTATTCATATTTGTTCTAATAAACTACTGATCTCATCATCCACAAATGATCAGCAAAACACTGGGCTGTCGCACTCAACACAACGTAATCGATTGGAACTCTGCAAATATCATCGACGTACAACAGAACAGGTTAGCCAGGCAAATTAGAGAATCTCTCCACATGGAAAATGGGATATGAACAGGAACGGGGGTGGGGGGGATACCGATCAACTTTACGATGACGTGTCATTGCCACAACGTGAGCCACCTTACGTTAAAACCAGTAAACTACAACCTGAACAGGGAAAACGTACTGAATACCATCATTACGATTCCATGCTTACAGTCACTATTCCAAAATTCCAGTAGATTACCACAAGTATTTTTTTTATACATAGATGCATTCGCATGGGTCTTTTAAATACTTTACCATTAACTGTTACCATTTTAATATGAAGCTGACGCTAATGATACCTGAACATGTCGAAAGAAATCGTTCAATACGGACAGCGCCACTGACGACGGATAATGAAAAGTGGTCATCATTTGTTTTTTACTTACACAACTTGATATCGGAGTGTCGGATTCAGTGGTCGGTTTTTTTTAAAAAACTCCCCCAGCAAAAATGTGACTATGTCCTTTAGTAAAGTAAGGCGTTTCCTTGGACAGACAATAAACTACGACACTGCCTTCGTATCTATAAAAGTGAGCAATTCAAAAGAAACTTGCAAATAAAATTTGGCATAACAATGTTCAACTGTTACAACCAAACATATTACACGTGCTATGAATAGGTAAAACACTTCTCTACGTCGAGTAATTATCACCTACTTTGGTAGTTAAATTGTATAAGCAATCTTAACATGCATAAATTTCTTTAAATTTGTTATAGTCATTAATAATAATCAACTTCCTTGATTGACTTGTTTTCTTGTTTCCTTACATATATTCTGCATGGTTTCAAGAAAGTCATTTGAATTCATAAAAGTGCTATCTCCCTTCAACCAACAATCATTGGTATATCTGAACTGATGAAAGTGAGTGTTATTCAGACACAAATACAGTTGTCCCTTTTCCCCCCCCCTCTCCCTCTCTCTCTCCCTCCCCCCCCCCCCACTCTCCACTCTTAATGCCCCTTTCCCCACTCTCCACTCTTCCCACCACCACATCCAAGCTTTAAATTAAATTAATGTCTAAGGGGGACTTAACTGGGGATGCAGGACAGTGCCGTAGCCTGCGGGGGGGGGGGGGCAAGGGGGGCAGCTGCCCCCCCCCCCTGAGATTTTGGAAAAAAGAAAGAAAAAAGCTACTTTTTGAATACATAGCGATGCTATTAAAATCGTTATTTACGTGACGATTCCTAGCATGCGCGGTTTAAATGGATAGTTCACTAAAGTGACTGTACACTGACTCCTCGCTAATATGTATCTTATATCTCTATTGTACGCTGGCTTAAGTTTGAATAAAAATGTGTCCAGTTAAAAATTGTAACTTTTTGCAGCAAATCAAAAATTCTTTGTGCGGGAGTACAAAATAAGTGCGCACGTGCACTGTGCATTTTCCGCGAGTAACAGTAGTCTTGAAAGTCTCCTTCATTTGAAGATAGCAAGTCGCAATTATAATGTCAGCGAGTGAAACTCAAAAAAAAGACGGAAAAAGTCGTTCAACGTGAGGTCGCCTGTTATGCTGCATGCAGTACTAGTGACTCCGAAGATGCGCTCGATCTCATTTACATATTGTTCCTTATATTAAAACATTTCATACTGATAAAACGGCAGATCTCTTTTAATTATAATATTTGGTGGACCTGAAAAACTATTAAACTAGGTACGCAGTTTAAGATCCACTATTTGAAGATATTTCTTTCAATAATTGTGTTCGACGTTGTCATTGGTTAAAATGTTGTTTGATATAATTATCTCATTGCACACTGACACTAGCGTTATTCCGCAATTCATTTTGAAGCGACAATTTGCTATGGAAAGAATGGCCTTAAGCTTGAATTTGTAAACTGTACCTTCGACATCAAAATCCAAACTTCAATTTCCATTATAATGATAATGGCAAGGAGAATTCACCGAGTTCACCTTAGGTTCAGACATAAACGAGGCCATAACAGTTTTGGAAGTACTAGTTGGCTAAAGAAAATGATTATTTTGTTGTGTTACTTATTTGAGAAAGCACCATCCATTTTTTTTACTTTGAATGTGACATCTTTTCGGCAACTACTTTGAAATATACGACATTAGGCCAGAAAAAAATGAAAAAGCTGTTCAACCTACCCAAATTTTTTTCTGGTGATGGGCAATATATCGTCATGCGGGCTTCGCATTTTTTTCAAATTAAGGACATTTCTTTATATTTTCTGAATAGTACATGTAACAATATACATTTGAGTCTATTCCAAATTATATAATATCTTATACAGTACTAGTGGTTTACTTGGCTCTGATGTTGCATACAAGCATGAATTGAGATTAAATATCCAATGTGCACTAAAAAGAATTGAACAAAAGTTTACGACCATTGGGCCATCAAAAGTCTGAAAGTCTTGAAATGTTTTGCTCTTTATTCAGGATTTTTTGGAACCAAATTAAACTTCAGGAGAAGTCATTTACCATGTGCACATCCGCATAATATCTTTCAGCTTTGCCACAACACAATACACTTCCAGATAATATGTAGTGCATAGCATAATTGTTTCAATTCTGGTATTTTATTATGTCTATGGTTTGACATTTTATGCCTCTAAATGGCCTCCTGCACTGTCTTAACCTTGGAGTTGTCTCCTTCCAGTGCATCATTGTACCATATGATTTTATATCTCCACTGTAGTGTAGGTGACGGAAGGGGTGGCTAAAATAATGCTCGAGTTTCAATTGGTGGGGCTTTAACATTTTTTGAGAAGAGAGGGTGAGAGGAACTACACCATTTGTTTAACCGTACATTTCCTAACTGTAGCTATGCAGAAAAATTGCATGAGATAGTATCAAGATGACTGAATAAGTTCTATCTAAACTTGACCTGAAATATTTTGCTATCATTATATATGATTTGTTTTATCCTTGTCAAGCATTGTGAAAAAATGAAATCGACCTACTTACCCAATGTGATGGGTTAGGTTACCCGTTGACCAGCATTTTATATTTTTTCTCTGACCTTACATATGATCTTTAATTGCGTATGCTAAAATAGATATTATGTAAATTGCATGCAAATTTATGTAAATTAGCATTTTCTAAATTTTAAATGCATAATTGCACCAAGACAAAGTTCTTCCCCCTTGGCAATTTGGTCAGGCTACGGCCCTGCAGGACATTTGTAATTTTGAGTTGAATATCATTTTAGAAATCAGAAAGGAGCTAGTTATGGTTTGAAATAGAATTGAGTAGAGATAAAAACCCTGATCTATTGAGTGGTTGAGAAAAGGGAGTGTCACTCTTAGACTTAAATCACTATTGTGAAGGCATTGATATAAAGAGACACAATCGAAAATGAGCGAACTTCAGATTTGGAGGGAGAATTCAAGGATATCATTTTATTGACGATCGTCGCAAACTGAACCAATCAACCGAGCCTTTTCATTGAGTTCTATAATAACCCAATAACCTTGACCGTCTCGAATGCTTTTAATTCTGAAACCTTTAACCGGGGTCGCATTGGGAAATTAATTGTGTTGGTTTCAATTCTTCCCCTAGCTATAGCTCACTTACTCTCAGCACAATGCTATTCAATCCACCGTGACGTATCGCGTGACACTGTATAAAATAACTCCCAGCTCCACATTGAGGTCAGGCCATATACTAGTATACGTTAACTCTAAGTGTACTGAATTACAAGTATGTCTGTCTGTAGCAAGACATTTTCTTCACCGATATCACGTATTATTGTGAACCTTGGTAGAAGACACTTGAATCTGTGTTTTGTTGTAATCCTATTATTAACTGCTGTGGTACTGTTGGCTCCACACTTTTATCGGTTTTCGACCTCATGGGTATCAAAGAATTTCAACGTGCCTATTGAAGACATTTCAAATCATATGAGGTAAGTCTCGAAATTTGAATTATCATGTGCAGTCGATAATTGTGATGAATTCTTGATTTTAGTTCTTATAAATTATATATCATAATGTGTATGTATCAAATTACAACATCCATTTACACGTCATCTTTCAATATTTTCGGTCAAAATATTCACAGACGTACACAATTTATTTTGAATATTATAGATTATGGTAGCGCATTCATTGAAAATCGTCATATCGGCCACCTGTCGACTCTAAACAGGCGTATAGCCGCCATTCTTTTATTTGAAGAGAAAGTGTACGCTATGTACATGTACGCGTGCACTGACCCGAATTCCACATATCATTCATCAGCTTAGGTTTGGCCTCAGACCACTATGCGCATGCGTGTCTGAGGTTAGGCTAGCCTAACACATAAACAAATGGTTCTACAGTTCTACTTGTCGTTCTTTACAAAATACTTTTCGACTGACATTTACTGAATAGAAATCATGCAGTTGAAAACGTCCTCAAAGTTCAAATTCAGAAACCAGAAATTGTGTTGCTGCCTTGTCATAATAATTAGCATGTAAAGGCATACAATATTTATAATTTAATCTCATAGAAAGTGTAAAGGTGACCTTGAAGGTAAAACTGTTTATACAGATGTGATGTTGCCATGGTATATAATGTAAAAGCATGGAGAACGCTGCCATTGTCAATGAGAGTGGTGAATACTACACTGTTTAGTCTCAAACTAAAATAAATGAACTCCTGCTCATATTTCGGTAGCGTATTGGTTTAAAATCATTATTTGTGGTGAACTTTCTCTTTTCAACAACATTTCTACAATCACCAATGAAAACAATTCCCCCCCCCCCTATCTGATTAAAATCTGATGTGTTGAAAGCGGCCGAATGTCTTTATTTACCTCCATTTCCATCGTGTTGTGACGTTTGTTTTATTCCGGGTGATCACCGCCTTTCCACACTGTAAATTTATATATTAGTGCCTACATAGTGTGGACGATGAAATATTAACTCCATACTGTCAGGTTTCCATCGGATATTTTCATGTAGATATATAGTTTCGGCGGTGTTCTCTTTTTCAACATCTTTTCATTGAAACATGAATGGATAGATTTCAAAGTACTCCATTTATTATTAATTATAATTACCACGCAGAATCTCTCACGTCAGGCTGTATGACTAGATTTATTGCAAATGCTTTGGTGTACCTGCTATTGCAATCAAATAAACGGAATATAACATGCCATTAAATATATCGATACAAGCGAATGTTTTACAGTTGTGCAAATCACAATACAGAATTTACACACAAAAAAAAATCATTTTTATCACTGATCCAAGCCTTTTGAAATCAGAATATTAAATCCTTGTTAGTCCAACTGCTAAATACTGTTCATTGTTTTATGTCAGTCTGTTATTTTCTTTATCGAAAGATCAGGTCACTAAAAGAAGTGAATGGTCGTGATATTTATGGCTCGTCTATTTGCCAAATGTATACATCTGGGAACGAGGACTATAAATTTATTACACTCTGATCATCTTTATTTTTCTAACAGAGAAACACCAAATAAACAATCATTTACCAAAGAACTGACATCAGAGGAGAAAGATATGGTGAAAGGCTTTCAGAAGACGGTGGAGAAACTGGAAACATGGGAGAAAAATTCCACAAATATGCAATTACTAAGGTAATCTAACCTATCAAATTGAACTAGCAAACCAAAAATGTGATAAATAAAATGATTATTGCAAGAATACAAATTTAAACCGTGAACTAAGCTCAACTTTAAAATACTCACTGTCTTTTTAGTCCCTGGGTGATTAAAGGTTGAGATCCTTCCAGAAAATAAAGATATTTCCCTAAATTTTGGGTTCAGCAGAGTCGTTTTATGATTTAAGATCGCATTACTTTTTGCACGATGGCTAAGAAACACCAAACAGAAACCTGTTCCACGGTCAGTGGTCCAGTGCATCATGGGAGTTATCCTACATGCATATGTATTAGATGAACAGTGAGTATTATGACTTTATCTGAAGGTAAGAATCACTTAGGAGTCATGACTAGTTTTGTTTTCACTTCATTCATATGTATATCTGCTAACTTCCATAAGGTAACACTGGATCACTGTTCAGTCACAGAACAAAGAATGTGAAATAAGATTCAATTATGTGTTTCTTGGCAATCGTGCGAAATTGCCGTGACGTGAAATAATAAAACGACTCTCCGGAAACCAACCTTTGCGAAAATGCCTATATTCCTTGGAGTGGTGCTCGCCTTTAAGCAAAGAGAAGTTATAAGCTTTATTTTTGCTTATGTATGTACATGTACTTTTCCTGTCTATAACGGGCTCGATTTGTACACGCTATAAAGACGGCGCTAGTATGTTTTTTGAAAACTATGCGACCGTTTAAAATTGTTGTGATTGTAAAATATTTCTGTCATTTTATCGAAACCAGTATACAAACTATCTCTCTAGAATACTAGAACACAATAATGTGAGTTCCAATCTCTCATTTGTCGGACTCTTTTACTCCTGTATACAACGAATCGTCTATATATGAACACTTGGTTTTTCAGGGAAGAGCTTCTAAGAGGAATGAATAGATCTTACTTTATGTTGACTCAAGACAATACGAAGATTGGCATGAAATACCATAATAGCGAACGTAGTGATCCAGTTGAAATTGATCACTCCAAATACGATCTTCTTCCGAAGGTATGTTATTTATTTATTTATTTATCACCATCACACCTTCATCACCATCATCATCACCACCACCAGCACCACCACCCCCTCCCACCATCATCATCATCATCACCACCACCATCACCACCACCATCATCATCACCACCACCACTATCATCACCACCATCATCATCATCATCATCACCACTACCACCACCACCACCACCACCATCACCATCACCATCACCACCATCATCATCATCACCACCACCACCACCACCATCACCACCACCACCATCACCATCCCACCACCCCACCATCTTAAGAATTCAAGGACTTGGAAGTATTTTGTAATTGTTCATTGATGCATTTGCTTCCTAGGTATCACCATTCAAAACAAACCTATATTACAAAACATGTTGCATTGTGGGTAATGGAGGCATTTTAAAAAATAGCAGCTGTGGTAAGGAAATTGATAGCTTCGACTTTGTTTTCAGGTAAGTTGATATTGACAGCTAAATGCAAAATCACTAGATAGCTCAAATAAAAAATGTGTCATTTTACATTAAAGTGCGCCACCATCAGGCTGTTTGTAGAAGCAAAATTCATATACAAATTTGATTAGAACGACCAGGCGGAAGAAACACGGAAGGATATCTATTCACCGAATATGCCAAATGTTATGCCATACTTTTTAGAAATGCTGTAAATTATTACTAGAATTATAAAAGGCAAGATGTTAATAGATTTCATACTGATCAACTTTAACTTTTACAGGGCAAATCTACAGCCGATTCAAAACTTTATATCCGATGCTGGTAGGAAGATTAATTTGACAACCATTAATCCGATATTGATGGAACACGGGTACAGTAACTGTTAACTTTATCAATTCGTGTAAACATTAAAAACCCATGTTATGAGAACTCGTTGACTTTGACAGATAATTCTCGACAGGACAGTTATCAAATAAAATTGAATATAAGCACAGTGAAACTGTATTTTTTTTTCTTAGCAGCTAGCTGCCTCGTATAAAATTAGTAGAGTAGAGTGGTTCATTACGTCACGTTGACAGACGTCAGTATGCATGGAAATGAAATGAGATAGTCAGAAAGACAGTGAGATCGACAGCTAAGAAGACAGACAGACAGACAGACAGACAGACAGACAGACAGACAGACAGACAGACAGACAGACAGACAGACAGACAGACAGACAGACAGACAGACGGACGGACGGACGGACGGACAGACAGAGACAGACAGGCAGACAGACAGACAGACAGACAGACAGACAGACAGACAGACAGACAGACAGACAGACAGACAGACAGACAGACAGACAGACAGACAGATTGACAGACAGACTGACTGACTGACTGACTGACTGACTGACTGACTGACTGACTGACATTGACTGACTGATAGATACTGACGGACAGGCGGAAGAGTACATCTGACACACATATATAGAAAGACAGACAGATGATAATATAAACATTTCTTTTCAGATTTCATAATCTTGAAAATAAAGGGAACGTCAGCAAATTTCTAGAAGTCATACAAGATTATCCAGGCTTCCTCCTGTACATACCTAACAGTGTGGTAGCTCCAACCAGTACAGCTTTTACAATGGCTTCACACCTTCATTCAAACAAGAAAGTTCAGTTACTTCTCAATGATGTAGAGTATGACGAAAAACTCCAATCACTTTGGAAATTGGAGAAAACAATATCCACAGGTAACCAACGTTTGATTCTAAATCTGTCAGGTAACTTGATCACGTGGATAATTAAACTAATGTACACAGCTGGCACATAGCTGTGCTCTTCTTCCTAGTGCTAGGATATGAAAGGTTCCCTGTGTATTACGTATGCAAACCGAAAAAAAAAATATCTATTGAATTTGTGTACAGAATCAGTTCACAATATAAATAACATTCGATATCACAAACGATTTTGGCGCCTGTCAGTCGCTCTGAATATTCCTGTATTTATGTCCCGTTCTTGCTGGTAAATCAAAGTTGACAACATTTTGTTTGGTAAGCATGGGGGGGGGGGTGCGTTAAATACTGTGCTGCGAGTGAAGACTGAAAAGGCGCTAACTAAAACTCGGGCTGTGTAAGGGTTGTGTGCTTAGGTTTCTGACAACTTTATTACAACTAAACTCAGAGTGGTGATATAATTTCAAACTTTTATGTCGAAATTAAAAGATGTTATTATTATAGAAATATAAACAGGAATAAGAAGTATCATGTGTTGTACTAACCAAACCACTATCAATAAATTACCACTTCGTAGCTATCGTACACGTACTGGTACACATAGTCTGTATACTACAGATTCAATGTCTATCGCAATGTACGGCCATTTTGTTTTTAGGTAAGTTGTATTAGACGCTCATATTCAAAATAAGCACAAAATCAGGGTGTCGTCGCCGTAATAGTTTATGCGCTTCTTACTTTTTGCATTTGCAAACGACAACTGAGCTTGTACAAAACTCAATAGAATTATCTTTGTTGTGGGGAGGAGAATTTTTTTTTTTTTTTTTTTTTTTTTGTTTGTTTGTTTGTTTGTTTGTTTGCTTTTGTGTTGTTTGTTTGTTTGTGTATGTATGTATGTATGTATGTATGTTTGTTTGTTTGTTTGTTTGTTTGTTTGTTTGTTTGTTTGTTTGTTTGTTTGTTTGTTTGTTTGTGGAGGTTCATATCTTGACCAGTTCATTGCAGATTGTCATATGGATTTCCCTTATGTGTAGTATGTACAGTAATATCATAATGCAGTCGTAGGACTACGGAGAATTGGACAAATAAATCTGGTATATTATTTCATTTCTTATTTCAGGATCGGTACTAGTAAGTCTTGGAGTACAATTTTGCAAAGAGATCCACTTGTACGGGTTTTGGCCTTTCCAATTAGACCATCATGGACGACGGTCACCTTTACATTATTCGGAAGATTGGTCATGGGCACAGTACACGTATAATCACGACTTTTCCAAAGAATTCAAGTTTTTACTCTCTCTACACGAACGAGGAGTCATTAGGTTACACGTAGACAGTTGCCGCCGTGACTGATTATTTTTTTAATTTCTTTTGCCCAATACTGCTACAGCGCCATCAACGTCAATGGATACACAGGGTCAACTTTCGTTTGAAAAGCTGTTCTTACTTCATATGACAACAATTTACAACTTCATGACATCATCGCTTTTGTTAAGTTCTAAAGCGCACGTTACTTAAATTCCGACAAAATCAAAGAAATTTCCAAAAGTGGATGACGTCATGTTTTGCTTTGTTTTCAATCATTCAATCAGGGTTTGTAAATACTGTACATTACCAAAAAGAATGGCCAACCTGAGAAGTGACAAAATACAAATGATGCAATGTTTTCATGGTAGTTCAGTTTTGAATATCTAATTTTGAATATGTTTAAAGGATATATGTGTGTATATATACATGTGTGTGTGTGTGCCTGTGTGTGTTATTTCTATTTTATATGCAAACGTAACTTGTTCTTATCATCTGAATCAAATCATTCATTCATTCATTCATTCATTCATTCATTCATTCATTCATTATTCATTCATTCATTCATTCATTCAAAGTACATGTAATAAGAAACAACAGTTTGCATATTGTATGAACACGTTGCTTTCTTATCAAATCTAAATAAACTTATCCATGTTATAATGTTATCTAAACGAAAGTTCAATGTTTCTACTTTCGTTCCATTATACATTTACCACCACACCTTTGATTTACTGCCAAACCAGGGTGACTATAGAGTTTCAAGTTGTGTAATCAGCGCTATGTTTTTAAGTTTTACACAATATTTTCTGTTACGAATTAAATTATATGAAAACAAAATACAATCATTGATAGCGCGCACGTATATAAAATGTTGTATCTCACTATAAACACAAATCATCTCCACTGTCGGATGAAACAAGGACGAATCAAATATAAAACGGTTTACTGGAGATAACATTTTGTCATTTTATCTGCGCGCGTGCTATCAATACCTTTATTTTGTTTGTGTAATTCGTAATAAAAACCGTTGTGAGTTAAAAAAGCCATTGTGCCACCGGTAGTTACAATGAACCGACATCTAGGTATAATCAGCTGTAATAAATAATACAAAAAAAATAAATGTGAGGTGGGCACTCAAAGAACACCCTCAACTTAGTTAGAAAAATATGTCTTCTTCAAAAATGAAAAAAACTACAACTCAGACCGGTTTCAACTGTACAGGGTTATGGTACCGTATAACGAGGTAAAACAGTTTTAAAATGTATGGTTGATAACTGGTTTATAGATAATGTTGAGTTCGTCATAGTGACGTTGACAGTGTGTTGACTTTCCACTATGCCTCAATCAACACAGTTGTAGAATCGGGGACCTAGTAGAATGGAAGTGGTTATGTGAAGGATGATTTAATCCTATGTGCTTATAGAGGCGGTAATAGCTTGTATACTCTTCTCGAAATTGCGTCGATATAATGGACCGCTCATTGTGTAAATCATTGTGTAAAATATAGTCAGTGCAAGTCAACAGTCAGCATTGACCTATGACCTAGTTATGAGGATTTAACACCAACATTACATATTTCATTTCTGCTTTTATAAGCCAATCAAGACTGTCTTGTTTTATTGCTGAATGTTTGAAAGAAATAACAAACAATCAAATCATGCAGATCGAATACAATAATATTTAGGGAAAACTGCCACCGTTCTGTTGAAAAAAAAGACGTAACAAATACATTAAAATATTTCAAAAGAACAGTTTACAGTGGTGCGTACCTGCGTGCCTGTCTGCCTGCTTGGGTGCGTGCGTGCGTGCGCGCGCGCGCGCGTGTGTGTGTGTGTGTGTGTGTGTGTGTGTGTGTGTGTGTGCGTGTGTGTGTGTGTGTGTGTGTGTGTAACAACATAAAGAATGAGTTGAGTACCTGTCCGAAACTTGATGATATCCAACAATTCCTTGTAATTATAAGGACCCATGACATCTATGAACTTGTTTAAGATTTATAACTTGTAAGTTGGTAAAATTCGTAAATTTACACAGTTGAATTTTACCAGTTTCAATGTATTTACAATTATACAAAGCTTTGTCGTTAAAGAATTACTCACCATATTCATTGGCAGTTAAACGGCATGGTTTCCGTTAATTAACCACCTGATGGCAAGATAAACATTACATAGTTACTAGTAATATTCAAACATTATTAGTATACATATGAAGATATATAATCGTTTTTATTCAAGTCATATTTGGATCCGTAACATACATTAAAACAGACTAATTTCAGCCATGGCATTTTCCGTATGTGGGTAGTTATATACATTGTACAGGGGTAATTTTGGAGGTACACCTAGTCTGTATTCAGCCGCAGATTATATTTTGTCGTATTCCTTAAAAAAAACTTCTGAAATATGTTTGATTTGAATATTAATTGTGTGCACATACATAATCTATAACGTACAATCTAATAGTCAGCATGTACAATGCACATACAGAACGCGCTACTCACTGAGGATTCGAACACATAAAACATAATCTTGACTTCACGGAACGTCCAACGCACACCAAGTTTAATTCTATTAATTTCAACGACAATAGTATTAAAGATACATTACAAAAAAAGTCCAAGACGACTGTTGACAGTCTAAGATACAACGTACTTTCTTTGTAGTTTATAAAATATGGTTTGTGTAGTTTCCACGAATTGAGCACTCTCGATCTCTTATGTGACACCCCCTGTAATGAATTAAGGCTACGGAGCTCCATTGTGTGCCAACTTTATACCAACGTCGTAAGTACGTTGATGTGATGATTTAATATAAGTGTGCTAACAGAATTTACGATGTGCCAGATATTCTTTCTCAACTTTATTTTAATACACCTACTAGAATCCTGCGTTCGTTCTCAATTTTTAGACCTATAATATTCGCCTATTAGTAGGTGCATGAAAACGTTTAATGAAATTGCTCTGCTGATTCCAGACGTTGATCTTTTTAATGGAAGCCATGTATGTGTAGACCAGTGTACATATGGTATATAGTCAGATGTGTAGACCAGTGTACACACAGTATATAGTCAAGTGTGTAGACCAGTGTACACACGGTATATAGTCAACTGTGTAGACCAGTGTACACACGGTATATAGCCAAATGTGTTGACCCGTGTACACACGGTATATAGTCAAATGTGTTGACCAGTGTACACACGGTATATAGTCAAATATGTAGACCAGTGTACACACGGTATATAGCCAAATGTGTAGACAAGTGTACACACGGTATATAGTCAAATGTGTTGACCAGTGTACACACGGTATATAGTCAAATATGTAGACCAGTATACACACGGTATATAGCCAAATGTGTAGACAAGTGTACACACGGTATATAGTCAACTGTGTAGACCAGTGTACACACGGTATATAGTCAAATGTGTAGACCAGTGTACACACGGTATATAGTCAAGTGTGTAGACCAGTGTACACACGGTATATAGTCAAGTGTGTAGACCAGTGTACACACGGTATATAGTCAAGTGTGTAGACCAGTGTACACACAGTATAGTCAAATGTGTAGACCAGTGTACACACGGTATATAGTCAAATGTGTTGACCAGTGTACACACGGTATATAGTCAAATATGTAGACCAGTATACACACGGTATATAGCCAAATGTGTAGACAAGTGTACACACGGTATATAGTCAAATGTGTAGACCTATGTACACACGGTATATAGTATAGTCAAATGTGTAGACCAGTGTACACACGGTATGTAGTCAAATGTGTAGACCAGTGTACACACGGTATATACTACTTGTACTTCATTCATACTTACAATTCGAGTACATGTGTTTAATACAAATATATTTTCTTGCCACGACTAATAACGTACGTGTTTACATGATCTAGAGCGTCCTCCTTAATTTCTTAATTGTGCAATGCAAATCGTCGTGTTGATTCGTTTACACACGATATGTTTTACTTTTCAGTAAATTTAATTGAATATTTTAATTTCTTTTCATCACTCTACAAAGGAGTGTAATTGTCGATTCGAAAGCTTTCATCGAATTGCCAGTTCACACCTTTCTAGTTTCTATGGCGACTCAAAAACAAACGGAAAAATTTTCAAATTCAAGATCTTGGCTTTGAAGATACATGTTTCATTTCGTAATGATCGTTCAAAATATATCCTTTACAGACATAATGACGTCATCAATCCGGGCTTATCAGCCTTGGGGAAGGGGGCCGGGCCAACAACGGCTGATTTGTCAGCCCAATGTCCTTTATTACTTATAGGGATAACGTGTTTGATCCTATAGACAGCATAGACAATAGACAATGTCTATTGTCTATGCTGTCTATAGGATCAAACACCCTATGTTACCAGCTTTCTACGAAAAACAAAATATCACTATGTAAAGATAGACATACTATACATGAGGAGAAATGATGTGTATTACACGCCGTACGCTCTCTTTACTTCTGTGCATAAAATTTAATCAACTATGTAGATCAAATTGTTTTTCAAGTGCTATTAATATGTCTTAAATGCTTGTATTGCCAGTAGAAATGTAGGCAAACTGATATCAGTCAAATACACTAATCTATGTTATGGTATATTAATTTCTTAATAATAATAATAATTGAGATACACTGATTAATGCTTATGGAATTTTATGGCATCGAAGGTACGATTTTAATGCTGAGAGCACAGCTGGCGTTCGGCACTCCAATGAATGTCCCGTGAATATTTATCAAGGTATCTCAATAATTATTTTATAAAGATATATAAAAAGATAGACGTCGACGAAAAAACGAAATTACAGATGCCAGTCTGGGACACATGTAGCAATTAGTATTGGATCTATTACAGTGTATGTATGTATGTATGTATGTATGTATGTAAGTATGTATGTATGTGTGTGTGTGTGTATGTGTGTGTGTATGTATGTATGTATGTATGTATGTATGTATGTATGTATGTATGTATGTATGTATGTATGTATGTATGTGTGTATATGTACGTATGTATGTATGTATGTATGTATGTATGTATGTGTCTGTCTCTGTCTGTCTCTGTCTCTCTGTCTGTCTATCTATCTATCTATCTGTCTCTGTGTCTCTCTGTCTGTCTGTCTGTCTATCTGTCTCTTTGTCTCTCTCTGTCTCTCTCTTTCTTTGTCCGGTCATGGGTAATGCTTATAACACCTAATAGAAATTATTATTCGTTTCTATGCCGAACGATTTTTTTAAGCATATTCCAGACAGTTTGTCTGAAATGTTTACTATGACTTGTAAAAATTACAACATTCCAAAAACTCTTCGACATGGTAAACCAGTAAAAAGAAAAGTGAACACTAGGGTGTAATTGATTGCCACTCAAAATTTCATACAAAGTGATAATAGCAAAAGAAAGCCATGCTATGTAAAATGTTATACCTATTATCAACATCATACGTGCCCATGTGTTGCGGTTGTCATGATTTGGTTCAAGGCTGTGTGGTAAACTTGGTCCAGCATCCCCTATTTTGGATGGACGAATCTTGGTGTGTTGCTTCTTAATTATTCGTAATGTTTAGATGTTCACGAACAGGATGGTCGCCATGGTCGGTAAGAGTGACATGCACAAAGTCGCTCCAAAATATGGATACATCGGCTGAGATTGTAAGACTGATACTACACTACACTGAGCAAGTTCTTCGTCGTACCGTACGAATTGTCCACCCTTGATCATGACAACTGCGGTAAGACACAGAGCGACTATCCAGCTAACTGCAATGGCTAGTCTGGATTTTGCCTGTGTACAAATGCTGTGATATCGCAGTGGATACTGAACTGCAATGTGTCGGTCTATATGCAACAACATAATGTTGTAAAATGACACATTCACAAAGGCGTAACACAAACCAGCTTGAATCATACACATGGTTTGTCCGTACGGCCACATCCCTATAATGCTTGGGTGGATACTTGAAGAATACACAAAAACACCAATACCGAAATCTGCCAGCGACAACGACAACATAGTCATTCTCGTAGTTGGTGGCGGTTTTTGCAACTTTGGATAGATAATAATATTAAGTAAATTGCCAAAGATAGTTAACGCCGTAATTGTTATTATCACCACTGTTACAATGACGGATGGTTCATATTTTGGTTGTATTACTGTATATAAGGTGGACTCGTTAGAAGAAGTTGTTGAAACGCGTGTCCAAATTGTAGGGGTAATACTTGTGTTATCCGCCATCTTCCAAAGTTAGATACTCGTACACTGAAAGCGGTCTGATCTTTACGGTTTGTGTGACATCTCTCTGGTGGAGTAAATGATATCTCACATCCCTATAAACAACTATAGGGCTCTACAATGATGTTTGCGTTTTCAAATGTCAGGCCCTTTCACTTGTAGTTCTGGCAGACCGTTTGAAAGTTACATCTCCATAATCGAGTAGTGGTAACCGACGATGTTGCGTCGTATCTAGTAAACGACGTTTCGCACATAATTATCCTGATCGTATGCTGCTTTACATATAATTGGTCTTTATGTACGTCTAATCATTCAAATGACATCATTTTCGTGTTTTCATGAATATATGGTTATTTTGAATGGCTACGTAATCGGTTTAATTCGCGCAGTTTTCTATTCGCCATCTCCAAGGACAAACGATTAGAAATGTTATTCCAACACCCAATCATATCTCCTTTGTGAGGGTGACCAGGTTCCCATGGCCATTACGTAACTTTAATTCAGTCATGTGTAGAAGAAATCAGACGGTGGTTTTGAGACAATATGCTCGCTGCCAATGTGATAGAAATACCAAGATTACTATGCATTTATCTTCTAATTTGACGATTTGAAAGCTTACCTTTCAAAGGGGCACAAGCTGAATTAATATTTTTTTGGTATAATTTTTGCTGCATATTTAAAAGGTATTCACGGTATTCTACTCACTAATGTATATTTAAGCACCACTTGAACTTGACTGAATTCAAACCCGGTATCAAGATATAACTCATAAACAATCCGATGACGTAATTTATATAATTAGTATACCGCCCTCTAGTGTCCACTTACTGAAGCATACTCAACCATGATCACTTGAAATTCACAACCCAAACCTGGTATTAAGATATAACCCATAAACGATCCGATGACGTAATTTATAGTACGTATGAAAAATGTCGACGAAATCCTTATTATGCAATCAACTTTTCTGACAATGCAGAAGCGTAACTCATGTCACATATGGCATGCATCAACACCAAAATAACTCCAACATAGACTGTAAATACAAAAATCGAGCCGTATTCACCACATGGGATTTTAATCAGATTGACATTTGTCCCAGTGAGCTGTGTACATGTGTTCTTGTCCTCCGAAGTTAGTTAACCTAGCTAGTGTAGGGAAAACGAAATATATCTTTCAATGCTGTGATATCATTCATTTCAGGATGTCTGATTTTATTTTTGATTTTATTTGGCAAACACTATTCGGAAAATCACAAACAAAAAAGGATGAGCAACGACAACAATCACTTAGCAGGAAAGACCAAAAAGATACAGCTCTGAACTTGATACCTTTGCCTAGGATGGCACAAACTTATTTCCATTGCGGTCTAGTCCAACCACTGATGTAAAGTCCTACCAAACAATTCTAAAACATTCTCTCTCTCTCTCTCTCTCTCTCTCTCTCTCTCTCTCTCTCTCTCTCTCTCTCTCTCTCTCTCTCTCTCTCTCTCTCTCTCTCTCTCTCTCTCTCTCTCTCTCTCTCTCTCTCTCTCTCTCTCTCTCTCTCTCTCTCTCTACTGTGACTCACTAAACACATTCTTAACTCATCAATGCGGTAAACATGTCCTGTACCAATCGATTAATCACCCCGAATTCATGGTGTCAATGTATGCAGTTCTATATAACCCTAATGGATTTGAAATGTACTTAGTGACAAACAGATGAGAAGACTGTAAAATTACTATAATAAGTATTCTAAAAATATATCAAAAATATCAAAACTAAAATTACGAAATATCAATCATGCCATAATGATAAATATGCATGTCCATGAAGTTTTACTTATGAATATTCAATACGTATAGTGGTGTTTTTGTTGCTTTCTGTTTGTTTGTTTGTTTGTGTGTGTACATGTGTGTGTGTTTGTAGTGTCTGTGTCTGTGAGTGTGTCTGTCTGTTTGTCTTTCTGTCTGTCTGTCTGTCTGTGTGTGTGTGTGTCTGTCTCTCTGTCTGTCTGTCTGTCTGTGTGTGTGTATATATGTGTCTGTCTGTCTGTCTGTCTGTCTGTCTCTCTGTGTGTCTGTGTCTGTGTCTGTGTCTGTCTGTCTGTGTCTGTGTGTGAGTGTGTCTGTGTAGGGGTATTTTTGTTTTTTATATTTCATTCAAATAAGAATTAAAAAAGCTCTGGGACTTGAGCAAGTCTAGGAACAAGGGTGTGGCTAACTTTATCTTAGCTGCATTTCTTACACGTGAAAGTTTATTTTCAAAATCCTGCATCGCTGACCTCGACGGTTAGGAAACTTAACATATTTGCCTTGGACATTGGGGCGAGGCGTGTTTTTCCTCTGGCCTTCACACAAAAGGTGTGAAGCTCTGTTAGTGAATTGATCACTGTCCATATAATTGATCACTGTCCAGTGACCCGGCCCTATTCAGCAATTATAAAAAGAGATAACAAACAGAACCATGCGTGCAAATAACCTTTCTGGGTCACCTACAAAGCGTAATTTATGGGAAGCGGTCAACCACCTAACTGGATTCGATAATTATTTTACAAAATAAGGCATAAAACGATGAATGAAAACTTCAAAGACATATCGGAATTCCATATAGTGCACATTTTCAGAGCTATAAATTTCAACTCCAACTAACCTTTGAATAAACCAAATGTAGAATTCGCGCGTCACTTCTAAAACCAACGACCAAATACCTTTGTTATAAAATGATGAAAGACCGTGACGCAGTATAATTTATTAGTATATACTACACAACACAGTGCACATCAGTTATGCGAGTTATGTCAAGGTGTGTATTGAATAGTATAAACCCAGTATATAGTCCTGCCTTGGCCACTGTCTTGAAGGATAGCTATCAAGGATAGCGATACGTGATCAGGTTCTCTTAAACGTAATACAAACAGATACAACCAACTTTCAAGTGTCACTGAAGCAGTCGCAGACAACTAATATAAGTCATACCACTGTTGAATCAGACAACATATCAAATGTTGATACTTTGCCTCGACGACATATTGATATTAGGAATTCTTCATACGTTTTTCTAAAGGTAAGAATGACATTTCCTCAACACACACACACACACACACACACACACACACACACACACATATATATATATATATACACACACATATATATATACACACACACACACACACACACACATATATATATCGAATTGTTGTTCATCACTGGAAATGTTGGACAGTCTTTGGTTTACCGAGCTGGGTATGGTCTTAATTATGGCTTTAGGATGGTTTGATTTGTTATTGACGTAGTGGTTGATGTTGTTTGGTTTCGTATATGGTTGGTATGACTCGTCACGCAAGTTGAATGTGACGTCAAGGAAGTTGACAATTTTTATACCTTGGTCAGCAGTGATTCTAAGGCCGAGTTTCTTTAATTCTTAAGTTAGTTGCTTGGCTACTCTGTTGGCTTTCGATGGGGAATGGTTACGGAGTATAGCTAGTCCATCATCCCTGTATAATCCTACCTCATTATCAAACATATGTTATGCCCTTTATCTGTCATAATGTTGACACATTGTTTGACATGTACGGGATTAGCAGTCCTCTACCGGAGCTAATATTAAAGCTTGTGTAGCGGGTTATAACCAACTCCTTGTCCGAGTTGCTGCTGAAGTCTTATCAGTATTGGATAGTGTAAGACAAAGGGGGATTTAGAAGGTGTGAATTGGGTTGACCTTTGTAGTTCAAGTAAAACCAGTCCAGCAAAGTCAGAAACCATATGCCTGCACATGGGAAGCCTCCATGGTCTCAAGAATGAAATGCAAGAGGACCAAAATAGTTTGCCAAAATTACGAGGAGAACTTAATTACGGAGAAAAATAGTTGTGGCGAGTAGTATTAAAAATAAGTCATACTACTGTACCATGAATGGAGTAGTGACTGCACAGTAAGGGTTTATGGATGAAGGGCACAACTGTAACCATTCAAAAGAAACGGTAAACATTTAAAAAAAACTAATTTTACACATATCTTCATATGAGCTACACTATAAAATAAGACACGTCTCGTTGTTCAGCCCTATCAGGGCTTGTGAATGTTGCATGGCTTATTTGTTTCGCCGTGAACACTGCATGCTGCGTGTGTCCCCATCCGAATGTGTACATTTTTATCTCAGTATTATCATCACCTAGCCTGGCAAGGGGTGAGACAGTGTGTACTTTATCTTAATCTAGTCTAGCAAGGGTGAGATGGACTAATCCTGCTATCCTGTGAACTTGTCGGGCATAAGTACAATAGACACCGGTGGAAAGATAAACAACGCGGCTCCGCCTTGTTGTTTATCTTTCCACTGGTGTCTATTGTATACTTATGCCCTTTATCTGTCATAATGTTGACACATTGTTTGACATGTACGGGATTAGCAGTCCTCTACCGGAGCTAATATTAAAGCTTGTGTAGCGGGTTATAACCAACTCCTTGTCCGAGTTGCTGCTGAAGTCTTATCAGTATTGGATAGTGTAAGACAAAGGGGGATTTAGAAGGTGTGAATTGGGTTGACCTTTGTAGTTCAAGTAAAACCAGTCCAGCAAAGTCAGAAACTATATGCCTGCACATGGGAAGCCTCCATGGTCTCAAGAATGAAATGCAAGAGGACCAAAATAGTTTGCCAAAATTACGAGGAGAACTTAATTACGGAGAAAAATAGTTGTGGCGAGTAGTATTAAAAATAAGTCATACTACTGTACCATGAATGGAGTAGTGACTGCACAGTAAGGGTTTATGGATGAAGGGCACAACTGTAACCATTCAAAAGAAACGGTAAACATTTAAAAAAAACTAATTTTACACATATCTTCATATGAGCTACACTATAAAATAAGACACGTCTCGTTGTTCAGCCCTATCAGGGCTTGTGAATGTTGCATGGCTTATTTGTTTCGCCGTGAACACTGCATGCTGCGTGTGTCCCCATCCGAATGTGTACATTTTTATCTCAGTATTATCATCACCTAGCCTGGCAAGGGGTGAGACAGTGTGTACTTTATCTTAATCTAGTCTAGCAAGGGTGAGATGGACTAATCCTGCTATCCTGTGAACTTGTCGGGCATAAGTACAATAGACACCGGTGGAAAGATAAACAACGCGGCTCCGCCTTGTTGTTTATCTTTCCACTGGTGTCTATTGTATACTTCATACTCGTCTTCTTTTATTTTATGTATGATATGTTCTCCAAGGTGATTGAGCACTCTACTTGGCGAAAGAAGAATTAAATTATATATATGTATACAATAGACACCAGTGGAAAGATAAACAACAAGGCGGAGCCGCGTTGTTTATCTTTCCACCGGTGTCTATTGTACTTATGCCCGACAAGTTCACAGGATAGCAGGATTAGTCCATCTCACCCTTGCTAGACTAGATTAAGATAAAGTACACACTGTCTCACCCCTTGCCAGGCTAGGTGATGATAATACTGAGATAAAAGTGTACACATTCGGATGGGGACACACACAGCATGCAGTGTTCACGGCGAAACAAATAAGCCATGCAACATTCACAAGCCCTGATAGGACTGAACAACGAGACGTGTCTTATGTTATAGTGTAGCTCATATGAAGATATGTGTAAAATTCGTTTTTTAAATGTTTACGTTTCTTTTGAATGGTTACAGTTGTGTCCTTCATCCTTAAACCCTTACTGTGCAGTCACTACTCCATTCATGGTACAGTAGTATGACTTATTTTTACTCCACAACTATTTTTCTCCGTAATTAAGTTCTCCTCGTAATTTTGGCAAACTATTTTGGTCCTCTTGCATTTCATTCTTGAGACCATGGAGGCTTCCCATATACTTCCATGTGCAGGCATATGGTTTCTGACTTTGCTGGACTGGTTTTACTTGAACTACAAAGGTCAACCCAATTCACACCTTCTAAATCCCCCTTTGTCTTACACTATCCATTACTGATAAGATTTCAGCAACAACTCAGACAAGGAGTTGATTATAACCCGCTACACAAACTTTAATATTAGCTCCGGTAGAGGACTGCTAATCCCGTACATGTCAAACAATGTGTCAACATTATGACAGATACAGGGCATAAATATATATATATGTGTGTGTGTGTGTGTGTGTGTGTGTGTGTGTGTGTGTGTGTGTGTGTGTATGTGTGTGTGTGTGTGTGTGTGTGTGTGTGCGTGTGTGTGTGTGTGTGTGTGTGTGTATATGTTGAGGGTAGAAAATCAAGTCGGGTTTTTCGTCTCTACAAGCCTGTTTCGTGAGTAAATCACTCGTCAGGAGATGTTGATGTACTGAATATACCTCGTATAAATCGTGTGGTGTAAGGCGGGTTTTACCTAGGTTGTTGAGTGGTGCTTTAGTTTGTACAAAAGGTGTCAATTATGTGTGCGATGGGTCAGGTGTTACACAACAATGTTCTATTTCGATGACGACAAGAGGATACAAGTTCATTTCGTTTATTTAATGTAGATAGTTCGGGTCGGCAGATAATAAAGAACTTTTCTTTGAGGCATAAATTGCACTTCTTGCTTGCGCTATTGTAGGTTGGGTGGGATGAAAGTGGTCGCCAGGAAATGGAGTGGTCGATGTTTTTATTCTTGAGCGTCCAGATATGTTTGCTAAGTTCCGTAGAGTTCCTATGTTTAGTGTGTCGGAATGATGCTGTGTGGTTTCTGTACCTTGTCTTAAACTCGTTTTCTGTAAGCCCAATGTATGTTTCTGTAATGTCGTTGTCCTTGCGTGTGGCGGCTGCTTGGTAGATGACGGATTGCTGTAGACAGTTTTCGTTGAGCGGGCATGTTTTCTTTTGCCGACAGTTGCATGTTTTACTGGCATTGGTGCTGTTTACGGTGGTGTTGGTGCGTTCGTGTGAAATAAGGATGCGTTTGTTGTGGTTGTTGATGATGTGCATGATGTTATTCATGCAGCTGTAACTGATTTTAAAGGTTTTGCGGTTGAAGATTTTTCTGAGTTTATGATCTTTGTGGAAGTGTTTGTCTATAAGGCTGAGGAATCTGTGTCCGATGTTGGTGCACAGGGTAAAGGACCAATGATCAATTTTGTACTCGCGATTTTCCGGATTTCTAATATTATTTTCTGTACATTTCAAATAAAGTTTTAAATACTGTTTCCTCTTACTGTTTTTTTTTCTATTTCCTACCTGATATCAATGTCTTATCTGAGTTTATCAGCTTTGCATTAATACGTAGCTTGCTAGAACAAACTCACTATTTGCCCAAATTAACGCATTATACCGTGAGTGTAAACATCTACTGATACGACTAATCCGTGTATTACCATTTAGTCGTATCAGTAGATGTTTACACTCACGGCATAATGCATTAATTTGGGCAAATAGTGAGTTTGTTCTAGCAAGCTACTAATTAATGCAAAGCTGATAAACCCAGATAAGACATTGATATCAGGTAGGAAATAGTAGAAACAAACAGTAAGAGGAAACAGTATTTAAAACTTTATTTGAAATGTACAGAAAATAATATTAGAAATCCGGAAAATAGCGAGTACAAAATTGATCATTGGTCCTTTACCCTGTGGTTGGTGCTAACATTTTTGCTGAATGGGGGGGGGGGGGGGGGGGCTGTACCATAATATGTCTTTCCGTTGTCTGTTTCTTCGTCTAGAGGTCGTGGTCGGCTCGTAGTGTAGTGTGTATTTGTATCTGCTCTCGTTGAGTGCTTTTTGGTATGGGGGTGCGGCTTGGTCGAAAGATGCTTTGTTCGAAGAGTGTAATGATAGGCGTTAGTTGATACTAGTGGGTATGCTCTTTGTCGTGGTTTGTGGGTGGTTGCTATCTCGATGTACATATTGCAGGATGGTGTCGGGCTTTGTGTATGGCCGGTACGTACCGTTGCTCAAGTTGAGGGTGACATCTAAAAAGTTGATTATCTGTTTGTTGGCTTCTATCGTACTGCGTAATCCGTTGAGGTGGAAAATGCGGCATATGTTTTTCTTGATGTTTTCTGTGTCTCTTGGTGATGCATTCGAAACGGCTAATCCGTCATCTCTGTATAGCCCAATGTTGATATCAGGGCCTTGTAGTTGAGAGAGGAGGAAGCTTCCTACCAGCTCGCATGTTTCGGCACCATCATAACTGCCCATTGTTACGTCGAATGTTGTGTTGCCTTTCTTTTCCCAGGGTTGTTGTTTATGTATAAGGACAGAGTTCTTGGCATGGAGGATGATGTTACATTCGTCGGCTGTGATGTTGTCGTAGTCTGAGGCAAAGGTCAGTGCTCTGTTGAGGAGGTCTTGGCTGATTGATGGGTAGAATTCTACAACATCGAAGCTGATGAAGTTGTGGGCTTGTTTGTTTTCAATGGCTTTGAACCATTCGATTACTGATGCTGTGTTCTTCCATTGGTTGAACTTTGTCGAATTTAGAATTTTGGTGTTGATTCGGTCGAGTATTTGTTTACTGATTTTGCCTATCTCGGATGGTGTGGGCTGATAAGCCGGCAGGTAGGTTTGTTGCTGAAATATATATATATATATATATATATATATATATATATATATATATATATATATATATATATATATATATATATATATATATATATATATATATAGTTTTGGTAGTACTGGAACTCTTTCTTGGGTGTAACTCGGAGTTTCACGCATATTGCGATCATCAGACACTGTGTCTGATGATCGCAATATGCGTGAAACTCCGAGTTACACCCAAGAAAGAGTTCCAGTACTACCAAAACTATTACGCTCTGCCACTGCGGTATAGAGCACTGTCTTAGCAGATTGATACTCACCGAGTTATATATATATATATATATATATATATATATATATATATATATATATATATATATATATATATATATATATATATATATATATATATATATATATATAAGTAAAATTACGTTGGTGTTTTGCTCATGGAACATTACGTTTTCGACACAAAGATAGATGTATTTAAACTCTAGACTAACAACAATATATAACAGAGACACAATAAACACAATAGGATCCTTT
Source organism: Glandiceps talaboti (assembly GCF_964340395.1). NCBI lineage: Eukaryota > Metazoa > Hemichordata > Enteropneusta > Spengelidae > Glandiceps > Glandiceps talaboti. Next base: position 4,124,761 of record NC_135558.1, on the reverse strand, counting down.
GCCCAATCACATTGAACACTGATAAGCATTGATATTCTTTCACGGTGCACTAAAACAGGCCTCCAATGAAAACATTACACTTGGACTTGATGACTTTAATGGCCTCAATTGTTTATTTTCTAATAAACATATCAACTTAACTACTTCTAGGGCGTGTATTAAATGTCATGTTACATGAGTGAAACACCAAGCCTACGTTTTGTCTGTCTGTGTCAAAGTGCGGATTTAGATTTAGATTTTAGATTTGGATTTAGTCCGTAGATATGTTACAAAAACACAAATCATACATGGCGTCGATGACTGTTCACACAGATGAAATGTTAAGTTCCAGACTGGATTCGTAGTCAAGGTACACGATGTTGAGCAGGGAGAAATGGAGAGGGAGGGGGGGGGGGGCTACAAAGCTAAGAATTTCTCCATAGGACGACACAACTTACACTCAGACAAGATTATGCGGTTCGTGTTTACGGACTGTTTACATTGTTCCCTATATTGTAAACCTGTTAACACAAACTTCAGCCATCTGGTGGTCTAATATACTAATTCTCTAATATCTGATTTACATTTATAACTCAACCCTTTGGTAGTATGATTCCAGCTGATTTACTTACAAAATAAACACTCCCACATTGACACACTACACAAGCTTGTTTTGACCAGTGGACAGTGTGACAACAGGCAAGGTGTCTTTTTTCTGCCAGTAATAATATTCACATTGCACATGTTGTCATCTTATGTCCTTATTCTGGTTGTTATCAGGACTGTGGTAGCATTTTAAGTAAAAGTATGACAGACGGCACGTGCACTGTGACATCTTCACTGGGTGACGAGAAAGGAACTAATAAGTTTCCAATAGCAGTTATTGGTATAGGTAAGTATCATCGTTACTTCCTGATTCAATGTTCATTGAAAACAATTTCAGATTATCTATTGATACTGTAAAAGAATACAGAGACAGTACAATTTGGTATTCTTTCCCAAGCAGTTGTCAAATGTGTTTGTTTGTTTTTCAGTAATTAGAAATTGGCCGTACAGATGTACATCATATAGATTTGTTACACTTTCAGTAGTTTTAGGCTTATGGCTCATAGAAGGGTTAATCCCCGGTGTTAATCCCGAAACGTCATCTACCTATCACTTTATTGAACTGATGACATTTTATCTCAAGCTTTTTGAGCAGATGTGCCTAAGGATTGGGGTGTTTGGGGTCTCGAATTGGAATGTAAATGGGGTGTGGTGTCAAAATATTTTCTCAATACAAAAAGTATCCTTGACAGAAGTTCACATTTCTTTCTAAAACTCAAGAATCTGTTTTTGGTCTTTCAAAGTAAGAAGGATCAAGCACAAGTTCAATTAATGACAGTAACAAGGGGATGTATATTCTGTAGAACAGCTATTACTAATACCTAACCTAATATTTTGAGCTAAAAATCCCTCTCTGAGATCCACGTTTAGCAAAATTGGTTCCTTGATTTTCGAGTATGGGCCAAAAACTTAAAGTTAAAGTTTTTGGAGTATCCCCACCCCAGCAAATACAGTTTCGTGTTGTACTTTTCAGGTTGTCGAATGCCAGGAGGAGTTGATTCTCCAACGAAATTCTGGGATGTTATTTATGAAGGTAGAGACATGGTCACTGAAATACCCAAAGAAAGATGGGACATAAATACTTTCCATGATACAGATCCAACAAAGTCTGGCAAGATGATCTCTAGAAGAGCTGGCTTTGTAGACGGTGTAGACAAATTTGACCATGGCTTCTTTAAGATTTCTCCAAGAGAGGCTGCCTCTATGGATCCACAACAAAGATTACTACTGGAGGTGGTACAGGAATCTTTCGAAGATGCTGGAATAGACCCAGACACTTTGAAAGCAGACTGTGGAGTATTTGTAGGAATTGGATTAATGGATTATGCTGTAGCTAATCTTGATGCCTACCATGTAAACCCATACACTCTTACTGGCATTATGCATAACGTAGCTGCCAACCGTATATCCTATGCTTTCGATCTACAGGGGCCAAGTTATGCTGTTGATACAGCATGTGCTTCATCTATGACAGCAATGCATCTTGGATGTTCCCATCTATGGAATAAAGAATGCAAGGTTGCAGTCATTAGTGGTTGCAACAGCCTTCTTATACCAGAAGTGACCATCGGTTTCAGTTCACTAGGAGTGTTGTCTCCAGAAGGTCAATGCTGTCCTTTTTCAGATGAAGCCAAGGGTTATGTCAGAAGTGAAGGCTGGGGTGCTCTCATACTAAAACCTCTGAAAACTGCATTGGCTGAAGGTGATCACATCTATTCAGTTATCATAGGAAGTGCAATCGCAGCCAATGGTTTCTGTGGCAGTCTTACTATGCCTCTGCAGTCAGCACAGGAGTATGTCATGCATGAAGCTTATGACCGATTTAACTTACCTCTTTCATCAGTAGACTATGTAGAAGCTCATGGTACTGGTACACCTATAGGTGATCCAATTGAAGCTCGTGCAATTGCCAGTACATTTGGTCCTCATAGGAAGATGACACTCAAAATTGGCTCCGTCAAAGGTAACTTTTCACATAACGAGTGTGCAGCTGGCATCACTTCTACAATAAAGGTATCTCTCATGCTGCATAATCGAGTATTATGTCCATCAATCAACTACAAAAGACCAAATCCTGCAATAGACATGAAGGATTTGAAACTGGAAGTTCAGACTAAACGGGAACCCTTTCTCCATGGTAAGAAATACAGAATTGGTGTGAACAGCTTTGGCATTGCAGGGGCAATTGCTCATGTAGTAATTGACGAAGCACCAAGGATTGAAAAGAAACCAAGTCATACCTGTGGCTGGACCTTTGGTGAACAAAAGAAAGGTGATGAAATTCTGATTCCTTTGTCAGCAAAATCAAATGATGCTGTGAGTGATCTTGCTAGAAAGTGGCTTACTTTTGAATGCAGTGATGATGCACTTGGTGTCACAGGATGGTTAGCTACTAGACGAAAGCACCATGAGCACAGAATAGCAATTACATGCAGATCTGGAGATGAGTTCAGAGAACGTGTGCAGGCATATTTAGAGGGAAAACCATCTGACTCAGTTATCACAGGTTCAGTTTCAAGTACACCGTGGAAAGTGTGTTTCGTCTTTCCAGGTCAAGGCCAACAATATGCATCAATGGGAAAGGAACTGTATGCTACAGAGAAAGTCTTTCGCGCAGTTGTAGATCAGTGTGATGCTAAGTTCAAAAAATTAAGTGGATGGTCACTGCTTCATGATGCAGGGCTATACAGTTATTTTAGTCCATCAAATAGAATAAATCAGTTTGCTGTTAATTCTGAATCTCTTGTTGATGAAATGGAGGTTTCCCAACCTGCAATTCTTTTCTTCCAAATTGGCATCTTCCATCTGTTGAATCACTGGGGAATTCATCCTGATGTAATTGTTGGTCACAGCCTTGGTGAAGTTGCAGCGGCATATGCATGTGGAGGTATGTCAATGGATGAAGCAGTTACTGCTATATATCACAGAAGTACTCAGCAAGCAAAATTGAAAGGTGCTGGAAGCATGGCTGCACTTCGCCAAGACTTGAAGGATGCTAAAATATTATGCTCCAAGTATGGTGATCTGTACATAGCAGCAGTGAATGCACCAGGATCGGTAACTATTGCAGGTAACAGTGAAGCCATCAAGATCATACAAGGCAACAAGCCACAACAAACAAAACAACTGCGGATCCAGTGTGCCTTTCATACCCCGTATATGGATCCAATCAAACATGATTTCCTAGAAGCTATGAATGGTGTGGTGAAGACATCAAAAAGGCAAAGTTCTACTCCTTTCTTTTCAACTGTTGATGGGAAACCATATGGTGGAACCTTTGATGGTAACTACTGGTGGAAAAATATACGTAACCCAGTGTTATTTAATGATGCTGTGACAAATATACTCAATGACACTGATGCTGACCTCTTCATTGAATGTAGTGCTTCAGCTACATTACTATCATCTGTCAGCAAGATACACCAGAGAACAGGATTGAAGATGAAGACTATGACTGTTGGCCTAGGTCAACGTGGAAAAGATGATCGCCACTCTGTGCTTAGAGCAATGGGTATATTGTACACAGCTGGCGTGTCTGTTAACTGGGGTAAAATAACTCACAATACTGCAAAATGGGCACCAATTCCTACCTACCCCTGGCAACACCACACTCATTGGTCTGAACCTGAAGATAGAATGAAACGTCGTCTTGGTATGGAAGACAAGAGCTTCAAGGGACAAAATGGTGTAATATCAATCAATGTGTTTCCTTTTCTCGCTGACCATGTGGTTGAAAACAAAATAGTATTTCCTGGTGCTGGTTACATCGAGTATTCTTTTGAAATGTTTTTTGGAGAGAATGAAAATCCTGCCTTGAAAAACGTGCATTTTCAGCGCCCCCTGATTTGGCCTGAAGACACTGCTGGCAGACCATCAAAAGAAAACATACCTATCAAGGCCTCTAAAGAAGGTTCAACCATTCATGTCACTTCAAAGGAACAGTTATATTATACTGCAGAGTTGGATACTCCATTTTCAGTGGATGAATCATATCCATGTCTTCCAATCCTAAAGCTTCAGAAAAGATGTAATCAGCCACTGACAAATATAGAAATATATCAAGGTTTCACAGCTATTGGTTTGCAGTATGGTCCAAACTTTCAAGTTTTACAACAAATGATGCTGGGAGATGGCGAAGCGATTGCTGTGATGTCAGGGGCAACAGACACAAAACAAAGAATCCAGACAACCCTACTTGATGGATGCTTTCAGCTGATTATTGCATCAGTGGGTAAATTTACTAAAGCATATATACCTGTGAAAGTTGGTATGGTACAGATGAGTCTTCCAGCCTTACCTCTAGATGACCAATTCATAGCATATGCCAAAGTCACTGACTGTGATAGTACTTCTATAACAGGGGATGCATACCTGTGTACGAATGATGGAAAGATATTGGTGAAAGTTGTTGGACTGGTGGTTCAGAGCCTTCAAGATATTAGCACCGATGTTGATTTGAAAGCCTGTCTGTATACTACCGAATACCAACCCATCACATCATGTTTACCACCAACATCTGATGTATGTCAAACATTTGAAGAAGAGAATCTCAGGAAGTTATTCCCTAAAGATATGGATATTGCAACTAGGATAGAGTCCATTATACCACTTCTGAAAAGAATTTGCAAGTCATATATATCTTATGGGCTTAGTGTTGTTGATGAAGCTGATATTGCAGAAAGGAGTTGTTGGTACATGAGACGGTTGAAGAAAATAGCCCATGACATGACAGTGGCATCTTTAAAGATAGAGGATATTCCAAGGATTATTGCTGATATCATTGCAACTATTCCAGAAATTTCTCAAGAGGTGCAACTAATCAAGAAACTTGGTGAAGCATTGCCAGACGCATTGAGAGAACCTGATATTGGGGGTTCTATTCTGTTTGCACAAGATTACTTTACAACATATTTTGCAATGATACGTAATCTGTTTTATGAAGCTGGAGCAAATGCTTTACAAGCAGCTGTAAGGAAAGTACTCAAAAAGAAAAAAGTGGTGAGAATTCTGGAAGTTGGTGGAAGAATTGGTGGTATGTCGAAGTACATATTGGGCCTACTGAAAGGGGAAGTAATGAAGAAAGAAGTTGAATATCTGTTTACTGACTTGGATGTATCGTTTTTCACACATGCCCAACAACACCTCCAAGAGTTTCACACTGTGAAATACAAGTTATTAGACATAGAGAAGGAAATCGAACCACAGGGTTTTACACCCGGAAGTGTCGATATTATTGTGTGTGCTAATGGTCTACACTCTGTGGTTGATATAAACAATGCTATGCACCACATGAAAGCTCTCCTCTGTGAAGATGGATGGCTGTTTATGTATGAAGCAACCAATATGGACTGCATAAGTGAATTGGCATTTGGTTCCCAACGGATGTATGATGACTTCAGAGATGACTCATGGTGGCTGTCTCGTCAAGGATGTGAAGACTTGTTTAGATGCATTGGTTATACTGATGTGGTCAGTGTATCCACTCCAAATGAGCTCCTGTATAGCATTATTGTTGGTCGTAAATCCACATGGTCAACACCTCAAATGGAGGCCATACAACAAGATGCACAGGAGGCATGGGCACTAATTGGTACCTCAGGCATGATACTACAACAAACAATCAAGATGTGCCTTGGAGAGGTCTGTAAGGCAATTAATGAGTTATCTGTTGGCAACATTGCATTCCTTGGTACAATGGAATCAGTGAATGTCATTTACATTTGCGGAGAATGGGATAAAGATCTTCATTTCCTGCTGGAATTACTGAAGTTTGTTAATAATCACCAGGAAAACATCAAGAGTGTATATGTAATTACCGAAGGTGCCTACAGAAATGAAGGTAACATTTGGTCCCATTCTGCCCGTGGTCTTGCTGGATCAATATGTAATTACCTCCCTTCTAGCTGCATATATTATGTAGATCTTGATGTGCAAGAAAGTGTGCAGCAGAATGTACACAATCTAATGAAGATTTTGACCAATCCTACCCAACCAGAAAGAGAATTGGTCGTTCAAGGTCCTGAAATAATACTCTGCCCAAGAGTTATCAATGCTCCATCTCCTGATATGTCAACAAAAGCATCCCAGTACTGGCGTCTAGAGCAAAACGCTAGGAATGATGGAAAGGGAAAATCTCTAGATGATTTGGGATTCTGTGCAATACAAGACATGATAGTAAAACCTGGAGAAGCTAAGATTAGAGTCAAAGCAGCAGCATTGAACTTCAAGGATGTGATGATGGCTCATGGTATGCTGGAGGGATTAGTAGTTGATGAAACCCGATCACGATTTGGTATTGAGTGTTCTGGTGTAGTTGAAGAATTAGGTCACGGGGTTACCAATGTAAAGGTTGGAGATGAAGTGATAGCCTTCACAGAGCTAAGTCTTGCTTCGCATGTTGTCAGTGATGCCCGATTTGTCAGACCAAAACCAAAACATCTGAATATGGTAGAGAGTGCTGGAATTACCGTGGCATTTACAACTGCATACCATAGTTTGATAGAAAGAGCTAATCTACAGAAGGATGAAACCATTTTGATTCACTCTGCTTGTGGTGGTGTTGGACTTGCTGCTATCCAAATAGCAAAGATGCAAGGTGCCGAAATCATCTGCACAGCTGGAACAGAAGAAAAGAGGGGCTTCCTTAAAAGTGAGCATGGAATTCAGTATGTGACAGATTCACGATCTGAGAGGTTCTACAATGATGTTATGGATTGGACCAAAGGGAAAGGTGTTGATGTCATCCTCAATTCCTTATATGGTAAACTGATGGCCAAAGGTTTAACTACACTAGCCCCTGAAGGGAGATTCTGTGAAATTGGAAAGAGAGACATCTTAGAAAATTCAAAAATGGATCTGAAAACCTTCCTAGAAAACAAGTCCTTCCTGTCTTGTCAGATTGATATAAGACTGAGACAAAATCGTAAAGGTATGCAAAAAACTCTTGAAAAGGTTGTGAAACTGTTTGAAGAGAAAACACTTAATCCACTACCTTCTCGAACATACCAAATTGATAACTACAAGGATGCATTCAGGATGATGTCAAAGGGACAGCACATTGGCAAAGTCGTGTTCGAGATACCAGATACATACATTCCTGAGAGGTTTGACCAAGTTGGTGATCTCTTCCAAGAACAAGCAACATATCTTGTATCTGGTGCATTCGGTGGTGTCGGTCAAGCTCTGGTCCGTTGGATGCAAGGAATGGGTGCTAAACACTTGGTAATGGTTTCAAGAAGTGGAGTAAAGTCAGCTGCTTCTAAACGTACATTAGACTTCCTCAAACGTAAAGGAGTAGAAATACAAACTTTTGCCGTTGATGTGTCTGATTATGAAAGTATAAAATCTGTACTTCATCAAATAAAATCAGACCCTGCAATCCCAGCCTTGAAAGGTGTGTTTCATCTTGCTGGTGTCATCGATGAAACCCTCCTGCCAGACCTTAAGCCAGAGCAATTAGACCTTGTGATAAACTCAAAGGCTGTCAGTGCTCAACATCTACACAATCTCACAAGGAATGACGAGCTAGATATATTCATGATGATGTCATCTGTACATGCCCTAAGAAACCTGGCATCGCAACCTGCATACTGTGCTGCCAACTCAGTCTTAGAAGCTATTGCAGAGTACAGACACAAACTCAGACTGCCCGCATTATCGCTCCAGATGGGTGCTATCAGAGGAGCTGGATACCTGGAAGGAAAGGCTGACACAATGAAAGTAGTCAAAGCACAGGGAACAGATACCCTTCACATCAATGAGGTTATGAATATGATGGGAATATTGCTACGATGTTGTGATAAACCTGTTGTGTGTTTTGCCAACCAGGTAAGCAGTAATCTTAGTCACCCTACTTAAATGCCAAGATCTCGATAAAGCTAAGTCATAAATTCTATCGCAAACGGCATCTATTTCCATGTTCATTTTTACCTCCAACAAGGGGGAGTTGTGAAATCGCAGTCTCTCTCTCTCTCTCTCTCTCTCTCTCTCTCTCTCTCTCTCTCTCTCTCTCTCTCTCTCTCTCTCTCTCTCTCTCTCTCTCTCTCTCTCTCTCTCTCTCTCTCTCTCTCTCTCTCTCTCTTTTGGTTTCAATGAGTAATCTTCATAATTGATGATTGTTTAGAAATTAAGCAATATCTTAATAGTATATTTTTGATTTGGTGTATAAACTAATGTTAACAAACCGAATGTGTCCTCCAAAGTATGTTGACGTAGCTGTTAATTTTAATCAGTAATTTGAATGATTAACGATTTTCGGTAATTAGGCAATATCTTATTTTTTTATCAAGGACTGGGCTACTACTGCTCGATTCACGCACAAAACCAGTCTCAAATTTCGCCACCTTCAGGACGACCGAATTGCTAACAAAGGCGACTGCCAGCTTTCCATCGAAGACTTGGAATATGTTGTGAAGCAGAAACTTGGACAGATGATTTGCCAAGCCCCAGAGGAGATCGACATTAGTAAACCAATGATTGACTTTGGAGTCGACTCTTTGATGGCAGTGGAGCTGGTAACTTGGGCATCAAAGGAACTAAACGTTGTCATTTCACAACTCGACATTCTTGGTGGCATCAGTACATCAGTGTTGCTGGAAAAGGCTGCTGAAAACATCTCGGTTCTTCCATTCACTGTACCCCACACTGAGGTGAGATATAGACTTTGAATTCAGCTTGTAATCTACGTACGTGAGATATTGTCTTTGAATTCAGCTTGTAATCTACGTACGTGTTGCCTTAAAAGTTAGTGCCTCCTTGGTGGGGGCGTTATTCAACGCTGATTGCCATATCCATGTTTTCGACCTGAAGGTTAAAATGTAAATGCAATACAAAAAACCCTGTATACTGGAATAATAGAAACTCTCTGAGAGAGCAGGTATCAAGTTCTAATCAATATGTGTCAATAATCTTTCTTTTGAATGGTTTAAAATATAGCAGTAAGATTAAATTTATTAATAATACATCAAAGGAAATTGTTTGAGTTACAAATTTACACTGACCTGTCGTATTATGGGCTGTAAGTGATTTGGAAATAAATATTCTAATGAGATGTTATTTTTCTTTTTTCCAGGCTTAAATTCTTTGAATTCTGGTGTGTCAAGAACCCGAACATCACACAATATCACACAGTCGAAAGAGCGTTTCTAAATATTAGATATTCATCAGCGATAATTATCTGACAAGTTGTATATTTTAAATCATGGTATTCTTATTTAGTTACTGCAGTTGATGTGTTTGAGGGAGACCCAAAGTGAGGCGGAGGAGGGTAACTCCATGGATACAAGTTACAGGGGAGGGTTAATCACATCCCAGGAGGTACACATGCTAGAAGTTGTCATCGAAACTAAATTGTCTTCAATATTATTAGTAGAAATTTTGAAATAAATGTTAACTCTAGAGATATTTAGTTTTGAACATCATATCATCATTATCATCATCATCATCATCATCATCATCATCATCATCATCATCATCATCATCACCCCCACCATGCGGACGCATCCGAGATAGAGTCTACAATCTTTTGCATATCTCTAGCAATTGTGTTCATGTAGCTGAGAGGTCTTCTTCCCCTATTTGGACAAGGCAATCGTGAGCAGAGATATCTTAGATGATTTGGCCCTTTGCACGGAAGCAGTGACCTGCAAAGCGTGCTCTTCACTTTGCAAGAATGATGGACATGGAAGGAATGTTGCCATAACTTCCAGACTTGGACTTGTGCTCCCGCCGAGAGGTGTTCTGCACTCTCATGAGTAGACGAGTATATATACCATCGAGTCGGTCTTGCAATTGTTTCTTCATAGTCCAAGTCTCTGAACCATATAAGAGTTCTACACATGCTCTGAAAAAGGCAAGCTTTGTTGACCAGGTTATGTTGGACTTCCAGAACATCATATACACAAGCTTATATTTAAAGTTTCCATATATATACATGACCTTATCTTTATGCTTCATAGATAACGATATAACGACTACAGTTCGTACAGATATAAAATGCTGTCTAGAATGAGTTGTACGAACATATCCAACCATTAAATTGCACTTTTTCTACACAATCAAATAGTTATAAAACAACATTATGTATTCAATTACACAATCATCTGTTAGATTGTACATTTATCAAATGTTTTGTTACTATGCGTTTTTGTTTACCAGTAATTTTTCTGTCAGATACGTATTTTTCGTTTGTATTACCGTACACGTAGTTGCATTACCTAACTACTTTCCTAGTGGAAAATACCTAGATACGTATACAATATACCTAGATAGTTTTAGATATTGTTGAACTAGCACTGGCTACACTGGCTGCAACTGAGACATTTTTCCATTAAGGAACAAAATATATATTCGCTAGAAAGTGTTCAATTACTTAAAAAATTTCTTTCTTTTTTAAAAAGAAAGTGTACCTGTTAATTAAATGGTCAATGTTATTATATGTAATAATGAATGGATAGCTACTTTCAGACCTATTCTCCTCCTCACACTACAACTAAGAGTTAATTTACTGCATTTCACTGATGTGTTATGATATTACTTTACAATGTGGCACTTGTGCCACTGTGACAGTAAGTTGTCAATGGCAACGTTGTATTAGAGTGGCGAACTAGTGCCTTGAGATGACCAAAACATTGTAATTTTTGTAGACACGAAATATGACATTCATAATGCGGTATATAAAACAGATTTGAACCATTATGGAAAATGGGCGTTTGATATTTACTTTAGGTGTCTGTGTAGGATTGCTCAAGGATCCGGGCTTTCTTCTTTCTTCATTTGAATAAACAATTTTAAAAACCCCGCACAATTGTGTTCTTTTATGTGAAATGATAACCTGAATGAGTAATTGAGAAACAGTTAGATAAAAGCGTATAGCCCTTTGGAGACAACTTGTAATTGTCATCTTTTTTTTAAAGTTGAGAACATTTTCCTTTATAAAAGTGAAAGTGAATAACAACTCAAATTTGAAGATTATGAGACTAAAAAAATCTCCCGAGGGACTGGTGCAAGTCTAGTATTTATGTTATGATGAAAATCTAACTAGTATTAGGCATACTATCAATATATCGCTGAAAACAGGTCTTTGTTACAGTCAGATTAATGGATAAACTTTGAACTATATGTACTATCAAAATCCAAAATATTGCTAACATTAAACTGATTCGATGAAGTCTGCCATAGATATGGAGATATGTCGCTTTAAATCTAGCTAATGTTCCCTTTATTCCACACTCTTTTTCTTAACGTAATTGGATATATATATATATATATATATATATATATATATATATATATATATATATATATATATATATATATATATATATATATATATATATATATATATATATATATATATATATATATATCTCGGTGAGTATCAATCTGCTAAGACAGTGCTCTATACCACAGTGGCAGAGCGTAATTAATAGTTTTGGTAGTACTGGAACTCTTTCTTGGTTGTAACTCGGAGTTTCACGCATAGTGCGATCATCAGACAACTATATATATATATATATATATATATATATATCATCGTAAATGGGCTTCAGCTGGCAAGATATTGCCATAGATAATGTGGTGGAGTGGAGATGTGAGTCTTTGGTCGTGCTGGCGTTCAGCTCAGCCAATAAGATCCAAATGTAGACACTGATTTATGTGGTGGTAAAAGTGAGAAAAAACAAATGCCTTTAAAACTATCAATGTGGTGGGATCTTACTACAGAAGAAATCCCTGTCTATAGTGGGATTCGAACCCAGAGACCTCTGACTACTAATCTTGAGTGCTAACAACTACGCCACAGGGAGGCGGTGTTAAAAAACATTTCAGTGAAATAATAAAAGGGTAATAATAATATTCTCGAGAAATTAAATTGAGGGAGGGTCGCTTGTCAGCACAATTGCGATTTCGCCACCTGTTGCCTATCTACTCAACTTTTGCGCAAATTATTGAGGGTGCTTTCCATCACAAGTTATGTGGTATAACCTTTGACCCAATTTAAATGTTAAAGACAGAACTGCCCTATATAAAGAGGATTATGGCTAATCTATGCAAATGCGGGAAATTCAAACTGCTGTACAGAGCACTAGCTTCTGGGTCTTGTTCTCAGCAGTTTTTCTGTGCTTCGAGAAACACACAGGTCATGTATCATGTACAAATTGTTTGTGAATGTTGTAGGATAGTAACTTGATACACAAATTAGTTGAAAATCAGTCTGTTTGTTTCATAGAATGAAAAAAACTCTCCAAATGAGACACATTCCCCTGCAAACAGCTGCTTAGATTGTGTGTCATTCAGGATTATTCAAATATGCGGCATTTGCATGTGAAAAACCCAGATATAGGGAATGTTTATATTTTGGTGATTACTTGCCAGTGAGTCATCACAAGTTCTCCACCTCCAAACATACAGTCAGTCATATGCAAAAATGGTCCCAGGCGCCGCCAGTTGCATGTTTAAGGGCATTCAAATCAACATGGCAGCCCGCATGGTGAACGGAGCTGCGGAGCCGCTCGCATTTTCGACCTAGCAGGTAGTACTTTCAGGTAGGCATTAATAATAATAATAATGTTGGGTTCTTATATAGCGCTTTCCCACTCCATGCTCAAAGCGCTTTACAATTATTACCCCTGGCTCGGATCAGAACAGCACAACGGCCCTTTAGTCTTCCTCAACTCCCCGGGGAGCATACAATCCATTGCAGCCATTTAAGCACATAGGATTAAAGCCTTCACATTGCAACCTACATCCTACCAGGTCCCCAGTTATACAGCTGGGTTGACTGAAGCACAGTCGTGGTTCAAATCTTGCCCAAGGACTTTAGCCACTCAGAAACAAACAGCAGGCAGCGACGGGGCTCGAACAACAGGGAGCTGAGGCTCAGTTAGTTTTGTTCACAAATATAAACAAACAAGTAAACAAACAAACAAACAAGTGAAACAAACATACATACATACATACATACATACATACATACATACATACATACATACATACATACATACATACATACATACATACAAACAAACAAACAAATAAACAAGTAAATAAACAAATAAACAAAGCAAATAAATAAACAAACAAACAAACAAACAAACAAACAAACAAAATAAACCGACACATGAGTAGATACATACATGAGTAAACGACAACAAACCAACGAACAAACACTACCCCCCCCCCCACACACACACACACACACATCTGGAAATAACCCACAAGGGTTGAGACTGATCAACTACTATTATAATACTATACTATTATAATTTTCGTATCCTGAAAAAAAATGCCGTAATTTGACTTCAGATCAGTCAAAAATCCACCTCGCTAGAACAAATAAGCTTAGAACTAACATTTTACCAGGCGAAATTGACAGCAAAATGAATCTAAGTTTTTATATTGAGAACTAACTATATGTATTTCTGATTGATCGAATGGACTGGAATGAAAACAGATATCGACAGTTAGCGCATTGCATCAGCTAATGAATGATTCCAGTCCCAGTCGCCAGGATATAGTACGTATGAATTGAATTATCTGCAATAATTGTAGCGTTTGATGTGATTTTGAAGCGTTTTCGTCTTTTTTGTGCCTTTTTTCGTTCCGACGTTTGATTCGGGTTAAACGACGGAAGAAAAAATCTATACTCCAATATGGCTCAATATCTATACTCCAATATAGCCCAATATCTATACTCCAATATGGCCCAATATCTATACTCCAATATGGCCCAATATCTATACTACAATATGGCTCAATATCTATACTCCAATATGGCCCAATATCTATACTACAATATGGCTCAATATCTATACTCCAATATGGCCCAATATCTATACTACAATATGGCCCAATATCTATACTACAATATGGCCCAATATCTATACTCCAATATGGCCCAATATCTATACTACAATATGGCTCAATATCTATACTCCAATATGGCCCAATATCTATACTACAATATGGCTCAATATCTATACTCCAATATGGCCCAATATCTATACTCCAATATGGCCCAATATCTATACTCCAATATGGCCCAATATCTATACTCCAATATGGCTCAATATCTATACTCCAATATGGCCCAATATCTATACTCCAATATGGCCCAATATCTATACTCCAATATGGCCCAATATCTATACTCCAATATGGCCCAATATCTATACTCCAA